>NC_079398.1:9556425-9783742 GCF_029220125.1 Pseudoliparis swirei
AAGGACAACCATCTCTGCAGCACTCCACAAATCAGGCCTGTTTGCTAGAGTGGCCAGACGGAAGCCACTCCACAGTAAAAAGCACATGACTGTGAAGGTCCTTGAGTGGCCCAGCCAGAGCCCTGACTTGAACCCGATTGAACATCTCTGGAGAGATCTGAAAATGGCTGTGCACCGACGCTCCCCATCCAACCTGATGGAACTTGAGAGGTTCTGCAAAGAAGAATGGGAGAAACTGCCCAGAAATAGGTGTGCCACGCTTGTGGAATCATACCCAAGAAGACTTGAGGCTGTAATTGCTGCCAAAGGTGCTTCAACAAAGTATTGAGCAAAGGCTGTGAATACTTATGTACATGTTATGTTTTAGTTCTTCATTTTTAATAAATGTGCAAACATTTGCAAAAAACAGTTTTCACTTTGTCATTATGGGGTTTTGTGTGTAGAATGTTGAGGAAAATAATGAATTTAATCCATTTTGGAATAAGGCTGTAACATAACAATGTGCAAAAAATGAAGCGCTGTGAATACTTTCCGGATGCACTGTATATATACACATATACACTACCGTTAAGTTTGGGGTCAGTTAGAAATGTCTTTATTTTTCAAAGAAAAGCACTATTTTCAATAAAGATAACATTAATCAAATACACTCTACATTGTTAATGTGGTAAATGACTTCTAGGTGGAAACGTCTGGTTTCTAATGAAATGTGTATAGAGGTCCATTTCCATCAACGATCACTCCAGTGTTCTAATGGTACATTGTGTTTGCTAATCGCCTTAGAAGACTAATGTCTGATTTGAAAACCCTTGTGCAATTATGTTAGCACAGCTGAAAACAGTTATGCTGGTGATATAAGCTATACAACTGGCCTTCCTTTGAGCTTGAAGAACAAAATTAATACTTCAAATATTAATCATTATTTCTAACCTTGTCAATGTCTTGACTATATTTTCTATTCAATTTTCAATTCATTTGATAAATAAAAGTGAGTTTTCATGGAAGACACGATTGTCTGGATGACCCCAAACTTTTGAACGGTATTGTATATATACATACACACATATATATATATAAATAATTCTCTCAGCAGACACATTTGTATTAAGGAAAAGCACAGGTGAAAAAGATTGTGTGGCACGGTTCCATTAAGTGTGCCACTAAACGGTCACATTGGGGCCCCGCCCCCCTGGAAACTGGCTCTGCTAGATGAATGCAGCCAGCTTTCGCGTCATCAGTCGCACCTTTGCTTTTACCTGCTCTATCACGGGCCAACACCTGACCACTTGTGTGGCCAAATGAATACACCTAACCTAACGCAAACGCGCACTTATATGGAGAAGCACTATCCCGGCGTAGCTCCTCCCCCTTCGTCGCGAGGACACCGCAATTGGAAACACCTGTGTGCTTCTAGCTCGCGTTAACTGAGCTAACGACTGCAGTCGAGGGTCGCGCTCACACTCAGCAGTCGCCACGCCCTCGTTTCGTGCGCTGTTGACACTGAAGCATCATTAGCTTCACTGTCCTTACGCTTCTTTAATTACTGTGACAGTTAACTTCGGCTCTAACGTCTGTTGTTCGTCCTAGCATGAGATAGCTGACAGTGAAGTTAAACTGGCTAGCCGGCTAGCATATGTTAAAAGCCGGCTCGTACTTCCAGAGAGCTAACGTGTGTGTACATGTAACGCTATCTATAAATGTATATCGTAATATATATAATATAAGCAGCTAACCTAACATAATACGACCACACAGTCCATGAATTGAGGTGAACAAAGTTTCCTGGTGACATGAAGTGCCTTCACTCCCAGTAGCTCCTCAGGAGGTATCGTTACTGTTATCCGGCACAAATACCGGACCGAGCGTCCCACACAATTTTAAATAATGTCACGGCGAGCCGACAGTACACAAAGAAAAAACACATTCGCGTTACCTTCACCTGGCCACTGGTTCCGATTCGCTCATGGAGAAATGGACTACTGGGTAGCGGATTTCACATCCATCAATTCCAACTGTGTCGCACATAGCTGAAGAATGCACATCCGGTTTCAGCGGTTAGATTTCAGAATAAAAGGCGTTTAATACTTTTCCGGTGTTCGAAATATATGTGGTAAAACTATAATGCATTTACAAACCTCAGTTCATAAAAACGAGTTGTTGGAATATTCCTTTTCAGAAACATCCACTAGTCCACTTAATATGATCAAGCAAATGCAGTGGCATGTTTACAAATAGCAATGGAATACCTTTAGGTAAAAATATTAGGGATGAGGGGTTGAGGTAAATTAAAAGTGCTCATCTTAACATCCTCACTTTCTGTAAATTACCTAACAAACGTATATTAAATGTGGCCAATTTGTTCTGAAAGTATTTTTACTCAGCTCAGGCCTCTTTTTTAATATATTTTATTTTATTTTGTATTTATTGCCCCGGAACACCGTTTCCATGGAAACGTAAATAAAATGCCTGAGCACTGATTTGTCAACAAACTCTCGGAAAACTTGCGCATTAAAACCGGGATTTCAACCTATAGCCACGTATATCCACCGGAATGGACTTGAACAACGTCAGGCGCGTGTCTTCCGCGGGCTACCGGCTACCGGAACGAGCCTGCGGGGTCGCGCCGATAACGAGCCGGCCGCCGGCGGACCGGACGATGCGCGCCAAAGGAGGAGGAGACCACGCGGAGTCGGACCGGAGAGATCCCGTGAAGCAGGACCGGGTCTGGAAAGAGGCGGTGCAGAGCGAGAGGAGAGGCGCGCGGGAGTGGTGAGTGCGCTCACCGTAATAACCATAACACGTTCGGGTTCGTACGGTCATGGAAAACCTGGAAAAGTCATGGAATTTAAAAATATTTATTTCCAGGCCTGGAAAAGTCATTGAAAAAAAGTAATTCACAAAAGTTTTGGAAAAGTCATGGAAATGTGTTATATTCATATGTTCATTTAGGCAGTTTGATTAAAATAATAAATATTGATAAAAATATGTATTCTTATAGTCAAACTATTGTCACATAAGGCGTATACTCATGTATACACAGAAATGCAGTGGTGGGCCGTCAGGGCCAGCAAGGCCTTCTCTGCTGGCCTAAACACAGAGCTGCCAACTTTTCAAAAAACCTTGGAGTGAGATTTTGTCGGGGGTGACCAAAATGTTGCCGCGCACGCAGCCACACACGTTGGTGGCTCAAATATCAGGAAATTTGAATAAATGTGGCGTTGTACCCATGTTGTACCCTGCAATCTGGCCTGGCAAAGGTCTTTTACGAGGCATCTTTGCTACCTTAAAGAATTTAAATGTGTTTTAATAACTCTACTCTCATTTACAAAAACATGCCTAATTCTATTGCACAAATGTCCTGTCTTTATGTTAAATTCTTTAGAATACATCTTACTTGTTCAAAGTACTGTTTGGACATTTTTTTGAGAGGGTCCTTTTCCTAGGCCTGCAAATAAAGCGATAAATGCAATGTGGGCAGCCTTAATAAACAATGCTCTGATGTTTTGAGCATGCAGTATACCAAGAGGTTAACACGGTGCACTCCTGCTGCTTGTTATGACAGCTGAGTTTACATTCACCACACAAAATCACACGCACAAACACAACACATTATTTCTTTCAAGATTTAAAGTTTAAGAGAGCGAGTACTTAATTGAACCACGTCATTAAAACATCATCAGAATATTTGAGGGTTGCGTGGCTTATCTCCGTTACTTTGCTCCGTGGAAAAATATGTTCCGCCATCCGCCACGGAATAATTAACCAATTTGTCTACGTTATACTTCTTGTGGAAATGCCACACACGTCGCAACATCTAGCGCCCCGGTGTGAATGACTTCCGCATCCAGCATCACGAGAGCAGCAACAGCCAATTAGATCCAACAGCGGAGCAGCTCAGCGCTGATTGGCTCTCACAACGCAGCGGTCTGGTTCTGTGCTGTGACGTCGATACTCGCTATAAGCTAAAGTGACGTCACGGAGCTTTGATCCAGAGTGCGTAAATAGAGAGCAGACTCACTGTTCAGAGGTCTACTTGAGGATCTGGGAGAGTCCTGGGGAGCAGAATATGGTAACCAGGATGTGTACCCTGGATACTCGTAGACTGGGGGGGATAGAGCAGGCTCAAGCACTGATGGGTGGGGCAAGCACTGATGGGTGGGGGGGTGGGTTCTCTGATATATACAAATGTACATACATAAATACATGGTGAACTAATCTTACATTAGGTTTTTCAGCTGTAGTAAGATGGCATTGAAGGCCTAGGTAGAAATATGTTGGCCTAACCCATATGTTGGTTATATTTGGTATATAGTAATGGAAATCCATTGGTCAACATGTGTATGAACCCTGTTATATGTTGCTTATAAACTAAACTCTTGGAGGCTATACCGACCCACATGTTGTTGACCTGCAGGGAGAAGAACTGGAACTTTCTCAAGAACTATGATCAGATGGTAAGAACCATCGTGTGTTTCAATTTCAATAATGTTGTCGAGATACCTGCAAAGGAAAAACATGGGCACTATTTATATTGTTGTCATTTCAAGTGTCATGGTTTTATTTGACATGTGTGCATATAGACCACCAGTCCAGACACATTAAACATCTATTGCATGGGCTCATGAGTCAACAGTTTAGAAATAATTATTATAATAAGACAAAATATAAAAGAAAACACTATAAAAGGTATAATATGAACAAGAGCAAGAAAGGTGCTAATATGTAAAGTTGTGGATACTGTTTTAAATTACAGATAATAATAATATGTCCCATATTGCACATGATAAGTGTAGTGAGGTATGTGTTGGGTTATCACACATGTTTAAATAGTTTTGTCATCAGTCTGACATGTGAATGGGAAGTAGCTGCACTTTCGGTCAATTATTTTGATTGAAGACAGTATTTAAATTCTCTCGTTGTGTATTCTGTGTCCCTTTAGCTATTCAGAATGAGGCTCCTATGTGAACCCGTGTGTGTGTGTGTGTGTGTGTGTGTGTGTGTGTGTGTGTGTTTCTGCGTGTGTGTGTAGGGGCAGCTGAAGCCGCAGGAGCCTTTGCCCAGCTACGTGTCGCTCTTCTCCGACCACGTCCCCAACACGAGCAACCAGATGTTCGGCAGCAGGCTGTCCACCCCGCTCGGGATCTCCGTGGTCCGGCTGGACCGGATGTCGCACGGGAGACACCGCAGGAGCGAGCTGGACCCGGAGATGCAGCCGTGCTAGAGGAAGAAGGGGGAGTCCTGACTGAGGAGGACATGCAGTCAGAGTTTACAGTGTGCACGAGAATATATGTTTTTGTTTTTATTCCCCCCCCCCCCCATTTAAAAATATGTTACGTATTGTAACGCCGCTTTAATAATGCCAGTCAGTATATTGATCAGCTGTAAAATAAAGTTTGTACATGTTATAGTGTGACTGGTATTCTAACCTGGTTTCCAACAAGTCGAGAGAGAGAGAGAGAGACACAGAGAGACAGAGACTTCAAAATACTTTGCTGTGTCGTGTAAGCCAATCAGCTTTCAGCAGAAGTGAGTAACGAAATCGAATAGAACGGTAAAAGGAAACGAAGAGCTGTTGCCTTCAAAATAAAAGCCCACTTCGCAATAGAAAGACTTTGGTTGCTTTTGAGTCTTGCCATACATCCAAATATCCATCTTTTCTTTTGCTTTTAGATTTAGTTTTTACGACATTAAATATGACTATAGTACTATAAAAGAAGAAAAAAGACTCGACTTTCACTTGAAAATAACCAAACGGAAGTCCCTCTCTAAATGCATCAGCGGTGACAGCAGCATCTGGCCGTCACTTTCTAGAAGCTAAATCTTCTGAAATCTAACAATCTGAAGCTCGTATCTGGTGATTTTCCGTCTCCACGCGATGTCGTCCGACGCGCTGCTGCACGCGGCCAACTTCAGCACGCTGTTCGTGTGCATGGTGCTCAAATTCCCTCAGATTTTTGCTCTGATGCGGGCGAAGTCCACGGCTGGAGTCAGCCTCAACAGCCTTCTCCTGGAGATGATCGGGTAGGTCCTGCTGCCAAAGTGACGAGGTGGAGGAGGAGGAGGAGGGGTGGGGGCCAGTGGCGTCCCTAGGCTAAAAAAAAAATTAATAAAAAAAAGATTTGGCACACAAGTGGTTAACACCTCCAGGTCCCACGTGACGTCATTCACCCAAGACAGCGGAGTCAGGCTGGCAGCAGGCGCACGTAACAGCAAGCTGCTGTCTGAGAGTGTTTCTATGTCTAAAAATTTCGCTGCTTCACTCTTCTGGGCTAAGCCCAGCGCCGCCGCTCCCATAACACGCACTACGCGCTGCGCGTAGGGCACCAAATCCTGAGGGGGCTCCACAAAATAGAACAAGAGATATATTTAATCGCTCAGCACCCCCGTTAACACTTCTCGGGTCGCATCAATCTGATGAGCCCCCTAGTGGGGGCTCATCGAGACCTATAATAAGGGACGCAGCGCGCGACTTACCCGTGTGCACCGCCGGTGTGGCCGCGGTGTCGTCTTCCTGTTGCTCTCCGTTGCTGCCAAACTACATTCCACATGCCGGTGATTGAATCACGCTGGTTTAGGTTAGACGCGAACACGTCCTATCACGTGACGCGGAACCGCTACTCAATCCCTGACGCGTCATGGCGCATTCGGCCACTGAGGATGATCATTGGGTAGAGAGCGCGTGCACTTCAGAGATCGTCTCCTGCTTTATCATTATGCAGGGCTCTCAAGTCTCACGCATTGAGCGTGAGACTCACGCATTTCGGTCTTATCTCACGCACTCCCGCCACACATCGAATTCCTCACGCTGAAAAAACCTCTCGGCTATTTAATGCTTGAATGCAGGGGTGCTCATACGCCGATCGATTGTTCCGCTGCAGAGCTCCGACGCCGGTCTGCGCGCATTGGGATGGAGCAAAAAAATAGTCACTAGCACCCCCCGTCAACAACTTTTCTCGGAGTAGAAAGAGTCACTAGCACCCCCCCCCCCCCCCCCAGCCATCATTCCCACCAAACTGTTAAAAACATTTTAGCAGTTTAAAAGAAATAAAAGTCCCACTAATCCTAAAAGGCTGCATCGCGTCAGTGTGTGAGTATCATGTGTGTCAGCAGTCGGTGCCTGGCAGTAGCTTCACTGTGTGTGTGTGTGTGTGTGTGTGTGAGTGTGAGTCTTATTATATGAGCTGAAGATGGAAGCATAAACAATTTAAAATGCCAATGTACCGTAGCTCTCCGGCCTTCAGCATCTCTTTCGGCTCATACGACTAGTTCCACATCTCCAGGACGGTCTCCTTCGGGTTTAAATCAGAACATAAATCACCATCGCCGTGGTGATGACTCTCCGGTGTTGCCATTCTCACTGGTGGGGAAGAAAAGTGTCCAATCACAGCACACGTCCACATCTTAAACGAGCCAATGAATGGTGTCATAATGCTCCAGGTGCCTCCTTTATATGAGCACTCAACTAGTTGCTGACATTCTGTTCTTTCCAGCCTTATCGGCTTGTTCCACTATTAGTAGTGTTGTTGTTGTTGTTTTATAACCTGACGCCAGCGTCTGCTTCACAGGTTCATCGTTTTTGTCACTTACCAGATGTACTATGACTACCCGCCTCCGACCTACCTGGAATATCCGATCCTCATTGCTCAAGGTGAGAGGGGTGAAGTCACATGACGCCCACCAGGCGTCACGTGTGTTTACGTTCTGTGTGATTTGTCATGTTGTTTTATTAAATTTTATTCTTATCTCCATCTTTTTGCATTGTGCTGCACATTTCCTCTCCACAGTCCCCGCCTAGTGAATTTAATTAAAGCGTGAAGAAGCCCATCACATTCACACGTCCACGTTTTAATATTCCATAACAAGGTTTGACATAAATCAATAGGTCCCCTCTCGAGGTTGACGTGGGCAGGACCCGGTGTCATGTGAGAACGTGATCTGACGGAGAGGGGCATTAGGTCACCTATGACCTCTATCGATCCCACGGCAACAGGCCACGCCTCCAAGTGTACTTGAGTACAGGGGACATAACGAGGGGTCAGAGGGCAACACTAACCGAGGATATTACCTCCAGTACACACTTAGGGTACTATTCATTTTCGTGCCACTGTCTGCTTTTTACTTTATTATATTTAAATCACAACTTAGTTATTCTACAAGTATAGATAATGATTTTTTTTTAAAGCTACAAAGAATATTATCCACAAAATACTTTTAAGAATCAAACTCCCCCGTTTATACGAGTACAGCTGAAACCACAAGTCCATTAATCAAATAGTCAATTGGCGTAAAATGAGTTGTTCTATTAAAACATGTTATGACTGAGCCGTGGCACCGGGGACGTGCGCTGGCTGAGTAGCTACAGACGCTATCTGAAGGTCCGCTCTCCTCCCGGCATGATCAACATTCATCAGTCGCTGCCACATGTGACCATTTACCAAACTGTTATGACCATCATGGATGAAAAACACTTTCCTGAGAGAGCGTAGAAGAGTTTCCTTCTTCCAGGAGCTCCAGAGCCTCGATGGAGACATGTGCCCCCCCCCCCCCTTCTAACCGGCCCTGTGTCCCCCCCCCCCAGACGCCATCCTCCTGCTCCTGATGCTCCACTACAACGGCAGCCTGCGGCACAGCCTCATCTACGCCGCGCTGTATCCTTTCCATCGAGTCAAAGAAAAGTGTTTTTTCTTCTTTTTGTTCTGCGCGTTGCCGGCCTTGACGAGGCGTGCTCAGGTTTGTCGGCGGCTGGAGGCTCCTCACCGTGGAGAAGTGGATCGTAGACTTGGCTATGGTAATGACTCGGCACCTCGCGGTGTGAGCTAAGAGGTGGCGTGAGGCGGAGGTCTGAGCAGAAGACCTCGTCCAGGCCTTCATTATGGACTTACGGTTTGGTGACAGCCTGCCGAGCCGGGACGATTTTAGAGTCGATACCTGAACCAGCAGCAGAACCCGACTGGGACCAGGTCCAGGACGCAAAGCTCTGACCTCCGCTCTCTTCTCAGAGCCTGTGCACGTTCATCAGCGCCGCCAGTAAGTTGGCCCAGCTGCAGTGCCTGTGGAGGTCAAAGGACGCCGGGCAGGTCAGCGCCCTCTCCTGGGCCATGGGCACCTACACATGTGCGGGTGAGTGAAGACACTAAAACAGACTTTTCAGAACGGGGATCACTTCTTTCTCTTCCTTTTTGTTCTCATCCAACATCCATTATTCACTCCATTGCAGACGTTTTTTTGCTTTCCCCCACCGGCACTGGAGGGACACGACGCTCCGCTTTGTACGGCGCCTGTCGGGGCGGCCGGCGAGCGACTCACAGGGGGCGCTGTGGCTGAAAATGGCGGCAAATGAGAGGGAACTGGAGGAGTAACTGTAGGCGGGAGGAAACAAAAATCCCATCCTTTATTGTGAATATATTTCTAGATGCCCGAGAAAAAAATCTAATCATCTTTATCACGCACAATGTAATGCGTGTTGCTGCCCACCCACTTTGTAGGACCCAATAGAAAGCTCAGGCTCCTCCTCTTAAAGCTGCTGCGCACGAAGATGCTAAAAGCTACTTTCGGAATAATTATTTTTTTAAATGATTGTCCATTTGTTTTGTTGACAACAAAGTCCTGCGGAGCACATTAATGGGGTAATTAAGTGCTGACTCATGTGAATCAATTAGCCCGGGTGAATGCTCCGCACCTCCTCATCCAGGAGCTCCTCTCCTCCATCCTGCCCACATGGGCCTCACATTCAGGAGCTTGCAACCAATTCCCTGGACTGAATATGCATGAGGCCCGTTTACAGATTATCTTTAATGACCTCGCTGACCCTCTTTTTTCTTTTTTTCCAGCGCGGATTTACACGACCACGGTGACGACCGGAGACACGCTGGGTGAGTCGCTCTGGAGGACGTTCCACGGTTCTCCACCAGGGTTCTCCCTAAATGCCTCTCGGAGGATTTCTTTCTGTTGTGGTCTGGTGCTTAAAAGGGGAAATTATCCAGTAATACAGCTTGAAGACGATGTATCAGGATTTTTTTTTTTTTTTTTTTTTACTTGCATCATCCTACATTGTGACTTGATGCCAGCATGTTGGAATTTATGCATAAATATTTTAAGATTTAGCATATTCTTTTTTTTACCACATCCCCACGGTCACATTGTGCATTGATTTTTAAACAATTTATGCAAGAAAAAAAAAAAATGTAATACCAAAATGTAATCATGATAATTTCCTGTAAAACTAAATATGAACTGTGGTGACAGAAGCAACCCATTATCATCATGACATCCATCCACCAATCAATCTTTAACTTCTACTGACAATTAAGGAGTGGGTGGAGCTACATTCTATACCCGCCCCCCTTCTAGCGATCCAATCAAATGCAGAGGATTTGAGCCCCCTCTTGAAACTGGACCCACTAACATGAACCCTGTCTGCTTGTCCCAGTTCTGATGCGCTTCATCGCCATGACGCTGCTCAACCTGTGGGTGCTGCTCACCGTGCTCTACTACCAGAGGCACGGCAGCCGGGCCAAGAAGGAGGACTAGGACCAAGAAAGAGGACTAGGTCTAAGAAAGAGGACTAGGTCCAAGAAAGAGGACTAGGTCCAAGAAAGAGGACTAGGTCCAGGAGGGAGGACTAGGTCTAAGAAAGAGGACTAGGTCCAAGAAAGAGGACTAGGTCCAAGAAAGAGGACTAGGCTTCAAGGGCCCGATCCTGGAGACCTGCGGGGACTGACGAGTACCAACGGTTATGCAAGCAGCTTTTATAATACTGACCCATAACAATTTTTAAAAATTAAGGAAGTGTTATTACCTCTGTATCGAACCCACATCTTTTTTTAAAAAGTTTTTATAACACTAGTGGCTTAAACTATGCCACAACGTGGAGCGAGAGCAAAGATCAAAGCATTGTCATACTGTGTGATTAAATGTGTTTCCTACATCTTCCTAAAACCTCCTTTTCTGAACTTTTAATAAAACATTCTAGCTTCTTACATCGTCTCTAGCTACTGAGATATTTGTCCCCCCCCCCCCGAAAGCAGAGAAGTACTCCAGAACCAAAAGGCACATCCACATCTTTATTGTTGAAGTAGTTATTATAATAGAGCGAATTGGTATCAAACATGCATTCTGGATGTAGAGCCCTTTAAATACAAAGTGGACAAGGCTATATAAATAATAGTGTGCACAGTATGGCATGTAAAATATATATATACTGTGTATATTTATGTATAAAACATGCTTCTTGGTTAAAGGAGAGCACTTGTTACACACGCACACACATGCTCGCACACACACAAACACACACTCTCCATCTGCTCTATAAGCCACATACACAACAATGTGCCCAAACTCCGAGTTTGGTTACTTTTTAATACAAAAATATCAGGACAAACAACTTTTAGAAAGAAAAACAAAACGTTCGACAGAATAGTGCTGCTCAGTATTTGGACGTGTGGGATGGGACTGCATACCTTCATGGTTCCGGCTTCTTATTGGTTCGTTCTCCCTCGTTTTCATTGGCGGGGAGAAAAACATCAACAAAAAAAACAAAAAAGGAAAATACCCCGACACTGCTGACGACAGGTGGAGGCCGTGTGAGGCCTGAAAAGGCAAAACACATGCAAGTCCACTCGAGAGTAGTTTGGTGATGAAAGGGGGCGGGGCCAAGTATATTTGGATATATAGAATACAATGCCTGCGTGTCGTCTCCGGTGAAGCCCAGATGTACATTCGAACAACAAGAATCATAGAAGCGTCAACGGAGCGCCCAGAAGCCCCCTGAGTTCAGTAAACATTAACGTCTCGTAGCTCGACAATGCAGCTTTGAAAGATGTGAGGACGAGGACCCCCCCCCCCCCGTCTGATGACCTCCGTCTGATGACCTCCGTCTGATGACCCCCGTCTGATGACCTCTGGATTCTGGAACCGTTACTGTGCAGCTAAATCGATGGCGCCCTCCAACGCCCCAGACTTTCCCTAAAAGTGTGTTTTTGCTTAAGTGCCCCCCCCCCCCTCCCCCCCTCCCCGTGTGGACAACGTGGCGACGCCTCAAAGCAGGACCGTGGGGAAAAAAGCTACAATCAACACGTTAAAAAAAATACTGTATCTGGGATTTGAGTTCATCAACCGAGTGCCGTGCTCCCCCTCAGCCCCCCACCATTAAACCCTTCATATTGTCCACAATCAGTCAAACACATTAAAGGAAACGACAACAAAAAAGGATTTGGCCACACGAATCCCCCCCCCCCCCCAAACAAAAGGTGGTGAGGAGGATAGTTCTCTGCTGGTTCCTTCACTCAGACAGTGTTGAGGTAAAGTGTGTCTCCTCCCCTCCCCCTCCTTCTGGTCAGAAGAGCTCTCTTCTGCTCTGCGAGCTGCTCAAGCCGTCCAGCTTGGTGAAAAGATCACCAGGTGCCTTTTGACAGTCGTTACCGCTCCGAGTGCCGGCGGGGAAAGACGTTCTTAAAAAAAAAAGAAGAAAAAAAAGTGACGTGAGTCTCACGAGGCCGAAGCCGACGGGGCGGGTGGAGACGAGAAGCGACGTGGAGGACAGTGTGCCCGTCTGCAGACGGGAGCGTGGTGTCGTCTTTGACTTGAGGCGGGCGGGCGCGTGCACACACACACACACACACACACACACAGATGCAACCGTGACGATGCGCCGCTCTCTCTGGAAAGGTTAACTGGAGGAGGGGGGGGAGGGGGGGAGAGAGATTAAAGATTAGTCTCAGCACACACAACAAACGTTTCGGCACAGAAAAGTGTCTTTGGTTTCCTCTCAGTCGAGATCTACTGTACGAGTTCTGTTCCTGACGCTTTGCCTTCTTTACCAATCAATGTTTTACGTAACATGATGGGCGTCTCTTAAAGTAGTTTGTCTTTTTATAAGAATTGTGCCCGAGGGACATTTCACAGATGCCGTTATTGAATTACTGCGGCATGTGTGTGTGTCCTGTACTTATCGGCAAACATGTCCCAATACACGCTGAGGCCGCCGGGCAGCTGTCTCGGGCGCGTCAGGTCAGAGGAAAGACGTCTCTCTCGTGTTCATGACTGCAGAGCAGATGAAACTCATGAATAATTGACAGGAGAATCTTTCCTCCCTTCTTCCCCCTGACCTTTGAAACAGGTGAACGGCGCTCGTTGTTGTAATAGTGAACCATGAACACCATGTCTTACATCATGTTTTCTTGCTTGTGAGTTCTAATTTCTCCGTGTAAACATAACACACACACACTTATGTCAACTTTGTTTTCCACCTGTTTTCACAGATGAATGAGGGGAGGAGGAGGAGGAGGAGAAGAGTCATTGTGAAGGACAACCTGGAAAACAGTTGCCATAGATCACTAAAAGGGATAATATTATACCCTTTCTTGTACCTTTAGGGTTAGTGTTGTATAACCAACAATGATAAAGTAATTTAATCCTAAATACACGGATGAGAAATATATTTCACTTGAACAAGAATAAGAAAAAAAGGTGAGAAAATCAGACATTTTGCCCGTTTGGGTCGAAACGTATTCACTTTTATGGGTTTTCAGAATAACACCCAGGTGAGCTAGAATTGGACCCGGTATGTCGGATGAGACGTTTATAATCTCGCGCACTCTTGCTAGTCCCTGTTGTTAGCAACCCGATCTGTAGTTGGCGCCTTCTTGCTCCCATTTTGTTTTGAGACTACACAGAGGTATTTCTATAGTTTGACCCCAGATACCATCGCGACCCGAGCCCGTGTGCTGACGGTCAACAGTCACCTCTCAACAGTGCAGCCGGGCCTCCACGCCCCCGACAGTTCATACAAGCTGGACCACAACCGATCAAATCAATGAACTCAAAGACCTGTTTTGTTTTGTAAAGCTCGCCCGAGAAGCAGAAGCTGCCCGGTCGTCCCAACCTGTCGTCTGATTGGCTACCTGCTCTTGCTGGTGGGCAGCTGTCGACTGGGCCTCCTCACGGACTGGCTGGGCTGGACCTTCATGGAGGCGCGCGGCGAGGAGCGCGCAAATTGCTCCGGCGCCAGCGGCTTCTTGGGAATCTTCTTGACCAGCCGGCTCACCCACTTCTGCTGCTCCTCCTGGGTCAGGGCCAGCAGCAGCAGGTTCTTGGCCGAGGACACGTCGTAGTTCACTGGCGGAAGGGAGAGAAATTACGCGAGGGTTAGACGAGCTGAGAATCGGCATTGCGGGAAAATCCCCACATTTCTTTTGCTCGCTCAGCGGCCCACCTTTGCACGGCGCAATGATCTCCTCCTTCTTGTCCATGTGGTCCTTGTGGCACTTGATGTGGCAGCGCCGGCACTCGAGGGCGGGCGGCGGCTTGAACATGTTCCACAGCGGCTTGGTGCACGCCTCGCAGTTGGCGGGAAAGTGGTAGAGCGTGGGGATGAACTCGTGGCCCTTGTGGCAGATGTAGCTGGACTTCTCCCCGATGGCCAGCGGCTCCACGGGAAACTCAGGCTCCTTTTTGCTCTCGCCTTCGTTGGCATAGAGAATCTGGACGGCCGATGAGAGAACGGAGGAGGATGAGCATTACCACGCATCGGTTACCCGGAAGGTCGAGACATCGGAGTTCACGTGGAGTATTACGATGATGTCGGACGGACCTGGAATATCCTGGGAATCTCTTTGGCGTCGGCGCGGTACACGTCCGTTTGAGTGACGGGCCTCACGTGGAACAGTTTGCTGTGCGGAGAAAAAATAGTAACGTCCCGTTATCGCAAAAAGCAAGACAACACAACAAATACAACAAACATATAACCATGAGTCCCAGGTGTCAGGTGTCCTACTCACTCGATGTCGAGCACCATGTAGGGGATGGAGTGCTCTTTGTCCAGCTCGTTGTTGTAGAACAGGATCTTCTTGCTGCTCACCACCACGTACTACAGGGACACAGTGCACACGTTAGGGCTCATGTTCAGTTCAAGAAATACATACATATATATATACATACATACATACACACATATATATCATGTATATATATATATATATATATGTGTAAATATATAGCATCCGTGCAGCTTTCGCTCTCTTCTCTACCTTCTTCTCCCATCCAAACTTCTTGGTGTTGTTTCTCACAGGGAGGGAGAGCCAGCCCTCCAGTCTGATTTCTGAGCGGAAGAAAGACAGAAGGAAACGAGGAGTCACAGTGAGCAAGCACACTAATAATCTGGAAAGCCAATAATGATCCCACTCCATCATCTCTACAGAGTATCATACGAACACCTGCTCTGGTACAAGGTCCAATCCACTTCTACTGTTCCTATTTATTGAATGAAAGTGCATTTTCTGACAACTTAACTTCATTAAATGTGTGTGCAGCCATGTTGTAGAGATAAACTGATCTTCTTCAGCCACCAACAATACAATATTTTAGAACTACATTGTTTTGTTTACTGCAAAACAGGAATCCTCATCCACCACGCCTCCGTTAAAGAGTTTTTAACATAACATTTGGAGTCCGGCGGTTCTTGTGTGCATGACGACCCGCCACGATTCAGGGGTTCACGTCTCACCGGGCGACACCACAGCATGTAGATTGATGCTCGTGAGGCAGAACCAATTTCACTGGACACCGTGAGCAAACGGATGCTGATGTCAGCAAAACTGGCACTCATTGAATGTTTATGTAACTCTGTAATGATTCCTTCTGGTCACATGACGTCTATTCTTCTGTCCATCCTGGAGAGGGATCCTCCTCTGTTGCTCTCCTGAAGGGTTCTTCACTTTTTTCCCCCCTGAAAGGTTTTATTTTTCATTTTTTGAGAGTTGTTCCTGATCTGATGTGAGAGCAAAGGTCAGGGATGTCGTATGTGTACAGAGGAAAATTGGTAATTTGTGTTATTGGGCTATACAAAATAAACTGAATTGATAAAAACAAGCGGGCCTGTCTGTTTAGGATGAATTCATGTTTTTCTTCCACTGTATCAAACTCACACCGAACCCCGACGACTAAACCCAGAACTGTGACGCCTGCGTACCGCTCCGGCCAGACGTCACAATGACTCATCACAGTTCTCCCTCCACCACCCGGCGGTGGAGCTCTCACCGGTGTACATGTCATCGGTATCGAACTCCGGCCCGCTGCTGACGCTGGCCGAATCCATCGACTGCACGCTGAGCGACTGCAGGAGGTTCCTCAGCTGCTCGATGTCGCTGTCCTTGCTGTCGAGGGCCATCTGCAGCTCGATGCGCATCTGGCTCTCATCGGACAGTTGCTGCAGAGAAAGAGCAACAGTCAGCTGGAGGAAAGACACCGTTGATCCAGCCCGGAGAAAAACTGCCGTTACTAAAGAGGAAATATCCTCCACATTTGTGCCTCAAATGACATTATTAATTATTAATAAGCCGCTGCCGCCTGTCCCACTGACCGCCTGCATCTCGTTGATTTCCCGCTGGTATTTGATGATGCTGCTGTTGAGCTTCTCCTTCTCTGACCGCAGCTCCAACTGCAGCTTCCGGTTCTCCTTCTCCTTCCGCCGCATGTCGGTGTCGTTGCCGCGGCGACTGCCCACGCCGCGCAGCTCCTTCCTGTTCATGATCTCCGCCAGCTTGTTGACGGCCTGCCAACGGACACGGACAGTTTTAGGGTCTCGAGTGTATGCGGGCGAGTCAGAATGAAGCCTGTGTGCGGCGGCGGGGGGGAGGGGGCAACAGGTCACCTGAGTTTTCAGCGTTCTCTCCGATTGCAGCTGCTTCTCAAAGGCCTGCTTCATCTGGTTGATCTGCTGCTCCCAGTCCTTCGACCTCTCTGATTCTGAAAAAAAACAACGAAATTTCAATGTCAAACATGACAGCATTTTTGCTTCTAATCAAATTTAAAGTGAAATTCTAAACATTTAAATGACCTTCTATTGCCTCCTTCAGCTTGTTGTTCAGGTCCTCCTTCTCATTGGCTAGGTTGGCGACGTCACTGGTCAGCGTCCTATTTGCTTCCTCCAGCTGCAATGTTCCAGAAATCACCACCCGGTTACCAAAGATAATCCGCAGACATCGCTGAGAGCGGTTTTCATGTCGGAACTATTTTCTTTCTTCTGCTCTACACCCCGTAGCGCCGCGCAGGAGGAGGCGTTCATCTCTCAGGAGGACGCCGTCAATGTTTTACGGGTGGGCGGGGTGTAGTTCAGAGGAAAGAAATCAGTTCCTACAAGAAACTTTACAGACGATGATCCTCTTTACTTGAGGAACAGCTGCATACAAACACATCCCAGATAACGTGATTGAATACATTCGATGTGACGGGACCCACCGAGCAGATGGTGATGTCCTTCTCAGACAGCTCCTGGCGATGGCGGGCCATCATCTCCTTCAGCTCCAGCTCCTTCATGATCTTCTCCGTCTCCAGGTCAGAGTACTGCTCCTCTGCGATGGAGCGCGCCAGCTGCTCCGAGTCGGCCTTCGTCAGCGTGATCTCGAGCTGCGCCGCCAGAGAATCCCTGAAGGGAAGTGAACGCGTCTCAGTCAGAGGTGCAGATTAACGGGCCGCGGCCATTTCATTTTTGCCATTCGATTATTAAAGAAAGAAAGAAAGCAGCCGAATCACCTCTCCTCCTGCAGATCCTGCTGGGTCTGCTGCCCGTCCTTGTACAGTTTGTTGCGCTCCTCGCACTCCTCCTTCAGCTCACGGACCTGGGTCTTGTACAGCGTCTGGGAGAACACGGCAACACTCATTGTGATGCGACTTCTCAATAAAAACATTGCGTGGCTATTGAAACAAGAAAAGTGATATTCTTCAGGTGGCACATGGCCAGAGATCACTAAAAGGGATCCTATGATAGCTTTTCTTGTCCCTGAAGGGTTAGGGTTGTATTGCCAACAATGATACAGTAATTTAATCTTGAAAACACAGATGAAATATATATTTCAATTGCACAAGAAGAAGAACAAAAAGGTGAGAAAATCAGACCGAGGCAGAACCGTGACGTCTTTTTGGCGTTTCACATCTGTAATAAAGAAAAAAAGACTCACAGAGAAATACTGCTCGGCTTCCAGCTGGTCCTGGAGCTCCTTCATTTGTCCGTCTGTGTCCTGTCTTTCTCTGCAGTTAAAAAAAAAAAACCAAAACAATCCATGACTCATCCTCTTTGTGTCAGAGCACGAACCCTCGAGCATGAATGTTAAACGCTAAAGAAAGGACACCGACTTGCGCAGCTCCTGGTTCTGTTTCTCCAGGCTGCGCTTGATGTCCAGCAGGTGATTGGCTTCCTGCTTCATCTGCTTCTCAGAGGTCCGCAGGGAGTTGAGCTGCTGGTTCTGGGCCTTCAGGTCGTTCTGGGTCAGGTTTCGCTTCTGGGTCTCCTGCTCGATCTTCAGCGTCAGGTTCTTCACCTGAGGGAATCGAGCGTGTTTGTGTTACTCCGACGCCGGCACTGTTCATCCTCCCCGGCTCAGGACTGACGCGCCGTTACACAAACGGAGAGATTTGTTTGAGGGTGGCATTTAATATGTAAACAGCACTCGCTCCCCGGAAGATAAACACTCCCTCACCTCCTCGGTTAGTCGGTCCTTGTGCCTGCGCAGCTCATCCAGTTTCTGCAGGGCCTGTTTATAGTCGCAGTCCATCATGCTGCTGTGCTTCTCCAGGTCCAGGATTCGGTTCTCCAGCCTGAGCTTAGCCGCCCGCTCCTCCGCCAGCTTCTGATCCATCTCTGGACGCGAGAGGGTTTCGGACATTTTATCCACAAGTTACAGGAATGTTAAATTGATAGCGGCGTGTGCGAGTAAAGACGTGATTTTAAAAAATATGCTAATTTTAGTTACAAATCTGGAATTCAGATATTCAGACAAAAAAAATAAAATGTCTGCCTTTACCCTTCATGGAATCCGACTTGGCGCCCTCGATGGTCACTTTGATCTTGCTCTTGTCTGCCAGCAGCGCCCTGGTTGCCCTGTGAGAGGCCTCCTCCTGCTCCAGCTCCTGCTGCAGCACCTTCAGCTTGTAGGTCAAATCGATCTCCTTGTTGCTCTTCTCCTGCACAAAGAAAAAAAGACGATGAAGGCCGACGAGCAAAAACTCAGCCGGCAGCCGCATGTCAGGCAACACAAAAAATATACCGGATGACACTAAAGGGATATTTCGTGCACTGGAGTTGAATGAGGTACTTCTGCTGCCAGCCGACCCGTTCCGACGGGGAACTGGAGCCGTGTTTTCTACTCTACAAAAACAGTCATTTTCCCTGCAGAACACAGGGGCTGCTGGTCCGTTTGTGTTATTGTTAGAGATGCACCGATCAGGTTTTTTGTGCCGATCACCGATCACCGAAATCAGTATCTGCCGATCTGATAATACCGATCACGGTGTCGATTGAAGCATTCTATTTATTGTGTAGCATTATTGCCTAGGACTATGAGGGAATACATATATAAAGCAACTCAAACATTAAAGAAATTACAGATTTCTTTAACCCTTGTGTTGCCTTAGGGTCATTTTGACCCGAATCAATATTACATCCTCCCCCCGCCTTTGGGTCATTTTGACCCGATTCAATGTTTCACCCTCCTGTTACCTTTATATTTACTAACATATTTTACCCTTTGGGTTCAATTTGACGCCAGCAATTAAAACCTCCAGAAAATTATTAGAATTAATATTGTTTTCCAAGTTTAAGTGTGAGGCACTTTATGTTTGTTTGTTGACTACCGAAAGAACACCGACATTAAACATTGAATGGGGTCAAATTAATCCTAAGGCGGGGGGAGGGTGTAATATTGATTCGGGTCAAAATGACCCTAAGGCAACACAAGGGTTAAACATTTAGGACTTTTACTTTGAAAAATGTCCTAATTGATACATTAAAATAGTTTGATTGCTATTGTAGGGGATTTCAGATATGTATGGAACACATCTGCATCATTCATTTCCTGGAACTCTTGGGGAAATCTATTTACAGGACTTTTTTTAACATACAAAAGTCTGACTTATTTTTATAAACTCTTCCTTGGTACAGTAAAAATGTTTTAATGTTAGCATAATTTAAGCTAAATCTCAGAAACGATCTATAAAGATACAAAATCAGTTCATTGTTTACTTGTATATGTTAGTGCAGACATGGGCAAACTACGGCCCGCGGGCCACATCCGGCCCGTTAGGCTTTTTAATCCGGCCCGCCGAACTTGTCCAAATCGCAACTTTGTTTACTTCCGGTGTGCATCACACAAAACCAAAACCATGATTTGTCAATCAGTTTGTCTGTCAACATTTTTCGAAAAAAACAACCAATGAACACTCAGTAAATCACAAGGGACCCGCCCACCACACAGGTGAGACTCATTTAGAAACTGCCGCAGTGATTTTGTCGAGCAGCGCGGAGCCTGGAGCAGCTGCAGAGCCACGAGGAGGAACACGCAGCCAGAAGAGATCCACTTGGACCGGGTAAGAGTCTTTACTACACGTTACGTGTCCCGGTGTCCGTAACTTGTGCGCGGTGCTGACTAGTATTGTATTTTACAGAGAGGATTCACCAGCAGCTCCACCTGCCCGGCCAGCAGAGAGGACTCGTGACACGATAACATGATGTTATTATAGTGAAGCCATATTGTAAATAGTCTGTCAATAGTTGTGTTCTGTTTTCTATTTCACAACATGTATATAATGTGGATTTTTTTTAAATTATGTACAATACATATTTATTTTTTAAAAAAATGTAATGGTCATTTTTTATTTGCACACACCCCATGAAACTTTATCTGCAATATGAAGTCATTTCTCAGTCCCATCTTTATCATTTTGGTGAATGTGTGACAGACCACATCATTTTTACTAAAAAAACATTAATACAAAATTTGGTTTTCCTCATTTATTTAATTCAATTCAGTTTATTTGTAATTACAAATTTGTCTCGGAGTGCTTTACAATCTGTACATATAGACATCCCTGACCTTTGACCTCACATCGGATCAGGAACAACTCCCAAATAACCCTTCAGGGGGAAAAAGGGAAGAACCCTTCAGGAGAGAACAGAGGAGGATCCCTCCAGGATGGACAGGTGCAATTACATGTATCTAGCATTGTATTCAGATATTTCACTGCTTTTGTGAACCTATGACCTTTGGTAAACCAATTTCAAACACCAAAACAGTTCGTCCACATGAGTAAAGGTGTGTTTTCAGAAGAGATATGAATAATTTTTAAAAATCGAACTTCAATTGTCAGCTTTAGGGCCATATTTTCTCGAGTAAAGCGCCATCAGTCTGTTTGTGACGGGGTTCATACACATGCTGACCAGATGACGCCGCACATCGCCCTCAATTTAAAGACCCTTTTCTAGTTTCTGCTGCAGGCAGGATATTTAATACAGTCTATCTCTCAGGACAATCCGTCCATTAGTTTGCGGGGTTTAAAACAATTAGAAATTATTGAGCTTGAGTATGTCGTTGGGTAATAATTTGTTTTGAATGTTGAAAGTGATTCCATTGATCTCTTTCCAGTAAATGTTTTTACTTTAACTTTGCACCTTAAATTGAAATGTATAAAAAACAGACGCAATCTCCAGGTTTAATAAATTACATTGCGTGTCCAAATGCTCCTGGCCCGGCCCCTCTGTCACATTTTAGAACCGAATGTGGCCCGCAGGTCAAAAAGTTTGCCCACCCCTGTGTTAGTGTATGATTTGTCGACATCTTATTTTGAAAAACGGATGTCATTTCACGTGGTTCTTTCCGCTAACATTGCAAAACCGGATGTTGTCACTTAAATCCTTCCGCTAACTTTATCAAAACCCTCGCGCGCTCCCGATCGAATGCGTTAACCGTGAACATCAGTCTCTAGGGTCAGACATGTGAGAGTCGGCTGAGTTGACCCAGTGATTCAACTCGGGGGACGGGGACGCCGCTCGGTGCGTGAGGATCCCCTCGTGGACCTCTCACTCGTCTCCGTTCGCTCCATTGCGCCGCGATTGAAACGTCTGATAGTTTTTCTCGCAGATGTTACGTCATCTGATCGGCCGTTTTGAGAACGCCGATCAAAACCGATAATGGGAATATCGGCCGATATGGATCGGCGCCGATCAGATCGGTGCATCCCTAGTTATTGTGTCACACAATAACATAAACGGACTAACCACAGATCAACAACTCCCGTGTTCCGCAAGGTAAAAAGGTATCGAGAGCAGAAATGCGTAATAAAAAAAAGGTTCTGTTCAGCGTCGTAAACTAATTCTACGCAACCGTATTATAAATATACTAACATGTTGTCCAGGTGTCAAATCATCTACTGTCAATGATACTTTGACTATGGTTTGATAAACCTCACACGGCCGCGCAAAAGTCCCCCTTTAATATGAAATAACTCAAAGAATTAAAGCAGTGATTAAAGTGCCTGACTAACTACCCATCCATATCGTCCATGTTCTTCACTAAAGCTCTTTAAGCTTCAGCACAGCATCAATATCCCCTTTGAATTATTCAGTCAACCAATAGACCTCAGCGGCTGATCCGCGGGAAGTAGTCGGGTGATTACAATTCTATTAAGACGCTGGCCATTAAGTGTAATCAGCAGCTTGTTTGCGATTGTCTGTTGCGCAATAATCTCTAAGGAATAAGGCTTTTAACCCAGTTATGCACCGGCCTCTTGAATGTGTTGGTAGAGTATTTATTGAGACGCTCCCACTGCAGCGAACCAGGACAAAAAACACTGGAGCAAAAGCTTTAATAGATGAAGTCAATGTTTGATGCCAGGTATCAGAGTTTGTTTCATCTTTAGGGTCCAAGACGTCCACATTAACCACCAGTTATTCATATTATGTTACGTTTGTGGCAAGCGAGCATCCCAAAGCACTAAACTGGTAAGATTTACAAAATCAATGAAGAATGCATCCCATAAAAGGAGAGCTGGAATAACACGAAGAGTGAGTTATCGTCTTTAGCCGGATGCGAGCGCCTCACCTTCTCCAGGTCGGTGTGTCTTTCCTGAAGCTGCCTCTTCTCGGTCTCCGTTTTGGACTGAGTCTGTCTCTGCTGACGGGCCTCCTCCTCCAGGACGGAGATGCGTCCTGCAACACCAAAAAACAGAGAGAGTCCTTCAGGGGAGCAGGTTTCACGAAGGGCGTCACAAAATACCTCCAAACGCACATGTAGGGCGTTGCAAACCGAACACTCCTCCGTCATGATGGGTCTGTGTCCACTGATCTGAGGCCAGCAGGACCGGCGCACCAGAGAGTCCGTACGACCTCAGATAAAAGCTTTTATACGACAGTTTAAACAGCCATAGAGTATTATTATATATAACATTATTATATATATATAACATTATTATAGAGTATTATTATATATAACATTATTATAGTTTTATTATATATATAACATTATTATAGAGTATTATTATATATAACATTATTATAGAGTTTTATTATTATATATAACATTATTATAGTTTTATTATTATATATAACATTATTATAGAGTATTATTATATATAACATTATTATAGAGTTTTATTATATATATAACATTATTATAGAGTATTATTATATATAACATTATCATAAAGTATTATTATATAAAACATGAATATAGAGTATTATTATATATAACATTATCATAGAGTATTATTATATATAACATCATTATAGAGTATTATTATATATAACATTTTCATAGAGTATTATTATATATAACATTATCATCGAGTATTATTATATATAACATCATTCTAGAGTATTATTATATATAACATAATTAGAGTTGTATTATACATAACATTGTTAGCCTCAATGTGTGTGTCTCTCTGTGTGTGTCTGTATGTGTGTATCAGTGTGTGTCTCAGTGTCTGTGTCATACCTGCAAACTCAGGAGGGGTGAAGGTGACAACGTGGCACGACATCCACGTTGTATGAACTACGGTCATTTGATTGTTCTGACCACAAATCTACATAAAAATAAACATTTTAAGAACAATAGACAGGGTTTTTCCTGCATAGAGAAAATGTGGGCGCGCGCCTAAGCCGTTTTCCTGAACGCCTATGACAAATCCCGAGCGCCTAAGGCAAAAAAAAGTCTGCGATGAAAAAAGAAAAAGAAAAAAAGTGTTCATCACGTCAGCGAATATGTTCTCAATAGTATGTTTCAAGTCGGCTACAGCCGAACCCTCGTTCTGTTTTGATCAATAGTAATCGAGTTCAGTGTTTTCCCTAAGTTTAGAGCTTCAGGGGGGCGGGACTAGTGCCGCTAGCCATGTTGGTGCCCTAAGCTTAATTTAACACTGAGGTGTGTGCGCGCATCACGGCAGAGCGAGGCGCGCGCCGGCATCGGAGCTCTGGCGCTCGCGAGCCGAGAAGAGTTGTTGACGGGGGGGGGGGGGGTGCTTGTGAGAGTGTGCTCACCCGTGCCGTGTGCGCGCACACGGCAGAGCTTCGATGCCGCGATGCACCCTGTTATAATGGTAGGGGAAACACTGGAGTTGATAAGCGTGTCTTCTTGTCTGATCAATACGCAACTGTGACGTGCGCGACTTGACAGAGCGGCCAGCTGCTGATCACTCACTCAACAGCCCGACGTGCATGAATAGATGGAGCACCGAAGACCCATTTTGACCCAGGAAAACCCTGAATAGGTCCTCCATTCTGACTAAGTCAGTGATCGGGCCCTATAATAGTAATAATAAATATAATTTGTCATTTTATATAATATGGTCATTCATGAACCAACTTCCTTTTTTTTGTTGGCCTGAACAAGTCTTCAAGTCTTGTGCTCTGCTGAGCCATGAGTCTGTTCCCCAAGTCTGTTCCCTGAGTTTGTTCCTTGAACGTGCAACATGACAGCAGTAGATGTAGCGGGCTGACATTCAAGCTAACGCTAACCCCCCAAACGCTGTCGGCGATACGCCTTGTGTAGTTACCTTTTTATTTTGTATTATTACTAGGGCTGTGAAACGATTAAAATGTTTAATCGGGTTAATCACAGGTGTTTGTGGATTAATCATGATTAATCACATATTACCGATATTCTCGGTATATTTTGTGAGAACATAGAGATTTATGACAAAAGACGGATATATACATTTATACATTCTTCTATACAATGGTGCTGCAACTCAGCAGTTATTTAGCAGTTTTCTTCCATATGGAACATTAATACATCTTCATCCTAAACAGAATGTTTAACCCTCCTGTTACCTTTCGGGTCAATTTGACCCCATTCAATGTTTAATGTCGGTGTTCTTTGGGGTCAATTTGACCCCAGGCTGTGTTTCACTGTGTCAAACATATCAGAAATATCAACTTTTTTATTTATTTAAAGGGCTATTTAGGTAGTCAACAAACAAACATAAAGTACCTCACACTTAAACTTGGGAAACAATATTAATTCTAATAATTTTCTGAGGTTTTAATTGCTGGGGTCAAATTGACCCCGAGGGTAAAATATGTTAGTAAATGTAAAGGTAACAGGAGGGTTAAACAGAGCATTTTCTCTTGTTTGTCAACCATTAACTCCACCATGATACAATCTAAAGGTGGACAGATTGACAAGTGACTTTTTTTGCTCGGTCCCGATGCGCGCGCACGGAGCTCTGTGGCGCGCCAGACGGAGATCGATAAGTGTTAACGCGACGCATAGAGACAGAAATGACATGCTGCTGTGGAGATATGATCAACAACAGACGTTTAGTTTAATAAAAGAACAAAGACGTGCTATAGAGAACATGTCAGGGCGGGCCAATCTTTTAATGTCATGCGATCTACCAACACTACGCGCGATCGACTGGCAGGTCGCGATCGACGTGTTGAGACCCTGATCTACAGGAAGTAAAAGTCGTAACAAGGTTTCCGGAGGTGAACCTGCGGAAGGATCATTACCGATGAACAGACCGTCTGCATGAGAGCGGACAGAGTTCAGATTGAAGTGGTGTATTGGAAGCTCATTTTGCAAGTGACTTTTTTTTCGTCCCGACGACCAACAACAGACGGATTGGAAGCTCATTCTGCGCATGCGTTAAATGAGTAAAAAAAAAATAACTAGTTAAACCTGTAATTGGATTAACGCGTTATTTTTCACAGCACTAATTATTACGCATTATAGAAACTTCCAAATCACTTTAAAAAATGGAAAACTATTGTTTACAGACGAGAAACCTCCCCAGATAACATATCAAATACCGTGTGTGTGTGTGTGTGTGTGTGTGTGTGTGTGTGCCACCCACCCATCAGGTCGCTGATGGTCTCCGCGCCCTGGCTGTGCTCCCTGCGCCCGGCCTCCAGCGCGGCCTGCAGGCTGATGCCCTCCTTCTCCAGGCTCAGCTTGCTGCGCTCCAGCAGGCAGCATTTGTCCTGCAGCTCGCGCACGTTGGCCTCCAGCTGCTGCAGCTGCTTGCTGCTCTCCGTCTGGGTCTTACGAAGCCGCGTCGCCGCCTCCGACTCGGCCCGCAGAGACGTGTTGGCTTCCTCCAGCTGGATGGGGAGAGCGAGAGAGAGAGAGATGAGATTTGTCAGAAAAGTTTTCAACTGGTAGAGCATCATTTCACAGTCCTGTTCCATCAAGTACTTCATTTTGGAAAAAATGTAACTTCATTTGTTAGACTTCCGTATTTTAACAATCTTTGGAGGCCTGACACCGCGCAGCCCACAGACCTGTTTCTGCAGGTGAAGGTTCGTCTCGTTGGAGATGTGTGAGTTCTGGTTTCTCCGCTTCACGTCGTCCAGCTGGTCCCGAAGGCTGTTGACTGCACCAGAACACGGAGCCATTTACAGCGGGGGAGGGGGATCCCTCCTCCTCTCCACGCACCACAATGATGTACATTACAGGCTGTGACCTAATCCTTCTTCATTATGACGGAGGTCTATCTGACCAGGTGATGGCAGCAATGTGCATGTTATCTCAGCCTGAGTGCAAACTTCCATCAAAACTCTTTTCCACGATTAAAAGCCTGACAATGTATTTAGTAAAAAAGCCGTATTTAAAAGGCTCAGTACATATTAACTGTGATCTTTTAACTACGATCCCGAGGCACCAAAAACAAAAGAGTCCCTACTCCATCGCCACACTCGACGGGGCTTCAAATCGGCTGCCATGGCTCAAATAAATCTCATTACTCAACAAGATCATGAATTCATCCCGTCACATTAGGGCCGCATGTTTGAAACGATGTGCGCCTCGGCGCGTGTGTGTGTGTGTGTCTCGTGTCACCTTCGTTCTCGAGGCAGCGCTTCCTGTCGGCCTCGCTCTCGGCCTTGCGGTTGCTCTCCAGGCTCTTGTGCTGCAGCAGGGCTTTCTCCCTCTCCAGCTGCCTCAGGGTCGACTCCAGGTTCTTCCTGCCGCTCACCTGAAAGCCATCATTCAAACGTGTCAAACTACGACTTTAAATACCTTTTGGGGAGAGACCAAACGGTGAAAAACAAGCCCGGAGTGGGTAACCGGGTCGGAGCATCAAACTAGAAAGGAGGACTAAAGGTGCGTTCACACCAAAAGCGATGCGATTTTTCGCGGCGCCCAAAACGTGTGAGTTTACTCGCTCGACCGTTCACCGTGTTCACGCCATAAGCGTCGAGACGCTCCGCGAGGGGCGGGGCTTATCTCTGTGTCTCGTCTCCGTAAAGACCGTTATCATCTCCTTCATCCACCAGAATAACTAACCACTGGCTCTGCTTTATATTTGTTGTGGACATCTCACACCCTAACGCCCTCGTGTTTGGGTTGATGACATCACCCGTAGGCTCACTCAGCTCGGTCACTTTCACCGATGAAGTTACTGTTACGTCTGAAAGACTTCCGCTTCCAGCGCGACGAGAGAGGAACATCTAAACGTGTGTTATTGGGTTCATAACATTATTGTTCTTCTTGTTCTGATTCAACAGCGGGACAGCGATGACCCGCGGAGCAACTCGAGAGCTGATTGGCCCGAGTTGCGAGATTACCGCCTCAAAGTGAAAATATTTCAACTAGGGGCGAAAATTGCGCCGTTGAAAACGCGCCACGCCCCAAACGCGCCGCCCGGAAAAATATTGCGTCTATCGCAGCCACACGCGTCTGTACGTTGAATTTTCATGCATACCTGCAAACTCATGAGGGGTGAAAAAGGTGACAACGGGGGGGGGGGGGGGTGCAGGTGACTTTTTTGTTTTGTTTGTCACCACACCACATCCACGTTGTTTGAAGCCTCAAAGCTTTTAGAACCACAACTACAGTCATTTTATTGTTCTGACCACAAATCTAAATAATGATAATAAACAGTTTAAGAACAAAAGGTTCTCCGCTCTGACTCAGCCCTATAATGATAGTAATAACAAATATACATTGTCATTATATATAATATGGTTAAAGTCATTCATGAACCAACTTCCTTTTTTGTTGCCTTAACAGTCCTCATGGACTTCTCCATGAATCTGTTCTGTCTGTACCTGTTTGTCACGATACTCATATTATAACTTCTATACATATTACATACCTGCCATAAATATCATGATACCCGATACCAGAATTCAATACACCATACAAACAATATGGTACCATAATTACGAGACTGGTATATTTATCTATAATAGTAATAAATAAAACATTTGTATGGTTCACTTTTTACCAACTATTTCAACACTTAACAAATGACAGTAATATGAGTATTCATACAGCCAGATATGAATGAAACTACATGGTTCCATCATAGCATTGATTATACACTATGAGGCCGTTAGTCTCTGACCAGATGATCCACAGTTCATCAGGATGAGCAGCTGGAGAGTTACAGAACTTTACAGACTGAAACATTTCACTTCTGGCATCTTTTTATTTTTTAAGCCGAAGTCTCTAAAGCTGCGCCACTTCTCTCGCTGTGAGCGCTGCGCTGCGCAGTGTGCGCAGACAGCTCGACACGGAGCAGCGCGTGCGCTCTGATCGTTCTCTTAATGAAGTATCGATACTAAAAATATGCTAAATCACATCGTGTTTAACGTACGGGTACTTTGTTAGCATCGCTACACCGTGCAGCGTGACAGCAGCAGATGTAGCGGGCTAACATTCAAGCTAACCTGAACCCCCAAATGCTGTGGACATCTGAATGCTGATTGGCCGAGACGCGACACGTCCCATCAAAGATGTTTTATTGCGAAGAGCACCACTTCACACTTTTCTCCGCGTCTCACTGCAATCTCAACGGCAGCGGGCCAGGTGACCCCCCCCCCCAAAAAAAACAAAAACTCTTCGGATCTCCACGATTCACGTGGATGACCTATTTTGAGTTCAAAACGGTGAATTTCACCGAAAGGTGACAAGTTTGCAGGTATGTTCATGGGATTCGTTTGCGCGGAAAAAAATCGCTTTGCTTTTGGTGTGAACACACCTTTAGTCCAAAACACCTTGGTTTCAGGGGGGGGGGGGGGGGGGGCTTACCTCTTCCTCGAGCTCTTTGGAGATTTTGTCCAGACGGCTCGTGGCAGCTCTGCAAGAAAAAGGAAATAAAACATTTGCACGATCTCAGAGTTTCGATGAGTCCCAGGAAAAGTCCCCGGTTCACCACGAGACACCTCGACAGCAGCTGTACCTGTGTTTGTGCTCCAGGTCGCCTTTCACCTGCTTCTCATTGTTCAGCTGCACCTCCAGGTGACGCAGTTCCTTCTGCAGCTCTGCCAACTGCTGAGGGAAAGACAAACAAGCGGTCACGAGCGTCCTTGTCGACTCGGGCTCAAGTTCAAGAGCGGTTTACAAACGTCACCGAGGCCTCGACGCCAGCCCCTCCGATCACTGCTGCGGAAACTGTCGCTCCAACCAATAGGACAGCACAGCACCAAGGGTCAGCCACTTACCCCAAAAGCTGCTTAACTATTTCTGTGTGACTAAGAGCACTGAAATTCTATCAAAGTACAAATGAATCATGGGAAATCCCTTCTTTTCTCCATTAAGAGTGTGAAGCCGGATTGATTGCGACGTCAACAGGCCTGTGTGGTCGTGTGAACCGACGGCCGGGCGATTTATTTCCTGTCAGGCGCGTGGAAGTGGAAGAACCCACCTCTCCTTCCGAATTGTCGTGAGTCACCAGGACGTTGTTGGAGGCGTTTAACAACCTGAGGAGGGAAACGGTCAGAAAGTCAACACGACAGCCGAGGACACATCTGAGATCTCCTGAAATCATTGAGAGATGCTGCCGGAAGAACGAACAGCGGCTGACTCACTGGTCGTCTTTGAAATAGGTGAAGCCGACAAAGGGCAGCTGGTTCCCGACGTAGGCCTTAGGAGTGGGGAACGTTTCCACGTCGCCCTTGTCGTCTTCGATCTCGTCGAAATTGCTGGTGTCTATGTCACTGCTCAGCTCTGGGACCACAGGGGCGACGGCTGAGGAGGGAGGGGGGGGAGGAGTGTGAAGTGTTGGAAGAAGAAAGTGCCGTGTAAACAACACTTTCACAGCTGAGGTGAGGCTGCTCGGTGAACTGACTGTCTCTGATGGTGTCGAAGGTCCACAGGTCGTTCTTGAAGAAAGGGTGACGCTTGATTTCCTCCACGCCGTTTCTGCCCAATCGCACCTCCCTCAAAACAAAGAGAGTGAATGAGTCGCTGGAGCGGTGACTAGATGAGCCTTTGGTTTTCAGTTCAGCGGCATCATGACGTGCTGGTCCAGATTCATCGCACACAGACATTTGATTTCCGTTTGGCCTTAAAGCATCACGACACCAGCGGTGGAAATACGAGTAAAAACGTTGTCAACGGAATTAAAGTGGGCATTTAAACTAGAAAAAACTATAATACTAAAATACATTGGGGGAACAAACCCAGCTAATGACCCACAGCCTCACTCTGATAGGTTGGATCTACCGCGTCACGCCACAGACCTCCCCACTTGCCACATTGTGCCTGATCAAATTATACCGTGCAATTAGATTTAGCAATACGGGAATACTTAATATGGCGAATCACAATATTATCCTAAACACCTGGACTTTGAAGACAATTTCTCGTGAATCTATGATTGTATTTACGTACATTTACCACTTTTAGGATTTTCTTTCTTGTAAATGTACCACTTAAGACGTGAAGAGTTTTTAATCGGGATTGTATCCCTCCTCCCCCCTGTACATGTTTATTTTGGCCCTACAATGGCCCTAAAATGTGTGCAGCTCAATAACATGTTCTGTGAAACCCGAGTGCTGCAGCACATGAGAATGAACCCCGTGCTCCCTCCTGTGGTCGTCACAGTCCACACGTTTACGAATGCGACTGTCACTACCTGTCGGTCAGGAAGGCACAGATGATGTTCTTGGCATCGTTGGAGATCTCCACGTCGTCGGGGAAGTTAAGAGAGTTCTTGTGGTCCATGATCTTGCTGTAGGTTCCCACCAGAGAGTCGGCGTAGAAGGGCGTGTCACCTAACGACAAATCCAGCACGTTAGCGACAAGTATTTGGAATAGTCGTTTCCCCGTACGGAGATGCTTCCTGCGTGCCACGCGGCTACGTTTCTTTTGCTAAATCACTGACTTTGTTAAATGCTCACTGACCAACAAGCATCTCGAAGATGAAGACCCCTACGGACCACCAGTCACACTCTCTCCCATAATACCCGTCTCCTCCCTGGGATTTCAGCACCTCAGGAGAGATGTAGTCTGGGGTCCCGACAGCCGTGTCACAGTGCACCATGCCGGCCTGCAACGCAAACCGGTGATCAAACTCCTTCAAAGCGGCTGCATTAAAGTTAATGTGTTCTGCTCTCATCTTAAAACAATGCCTGGATTTTAACCTAAACATGAAAGGAGACGCGTCAGCAGACGGAAAAAATAAATAATCTTGCCGTGTTGACCATCCGGTCCGGAATCTCACACGGCCGTAACGCGAGGCAACTCACCGAGTTCATCTTCATGCACGTGCCGAAGTCGGCCAGCTTGAGGTGTCCGAGTCGGTCCAGCAGCATGTTGTCGGGCTTCACGTCCCGATGGATGAAGCCCATGGAGTGAATGGCATCCAGGGCCATCACCACCTCCGCCGTGTAGAACTTGGCCCACTTCTCCGGCACGTCGTAGGTGCTGGTGAGGTTGACCAGGTCGCCTCCCGGCATGTACTCCATCACCATGTAGAGGTAGTGCTCGTCTTGGAAGGCGCAGCACAACTGAGCGGACCCAAAGCCACAGGCGCTCGTTACTCGCTCGTCCGTCAAAACCTTTTCGGATCAGAAGCCGAGCGGGGAATTAAAATGTCATACCTGCACGACCCAGGGGCTGTTGGCGAAGGCCATGATGTCCCTCTCTTCCCAGAAGAAGGCCGAGTCCGAGCGCTTGATCATCTCGAACTTGCTCAGCACCTTCATGGCGTAGACCTTCTGAGAGGCTTTGTGCCGGACCTGAATGGCGACGAGACCCGGTTATTCAGAGGTGGGAGAAGTAACGGAGGATTCCAGATTCTTCGGGGTACAACATTTTAGGCAATGGTCACACAAACGTATGCAAAACACATCCAACCCGTGATGATGCGTCGTGCAGCAAACGTTTTGAGAGTGAAATGTTCAAAAATGGTCTCCACGGTTTCTGACTAGGGAAAGAGGCATTTAGAAACAGTGTTGCATCCGTGTGCAAGCAATCCATCGCAGAGATTACATCTCTCCTCAGAACCCCAGTGAGGGACAGCTTAAAAAAATGAAAACCAGTACTCACTAGATGAACTTCGCCAAAGGCCCCTCGACCGATGACTTTCACTCTGTCAAAGTCTTCCGACTTCATCTGGAGGTCTCGAGTCTGTCTAATGACGGCCTCATCTGAGTATCAAGACAATAAAGGAATCCCGTTCATAATTGTTGTGGATTTGCAAGAAAAGAAAGCGAACGTCCTCCACCTCCACCTCCATCTCGTTCTTGCCGTCACATAAAAAAAACGACTTACATCTGTTTAAGAAGGTCTCGATGTTTTTGTTCTTGCGTAGTGAGGGGTAGTCCAAGTCCAAGACCAGGGCGTTGAGGGAGTCCTGCACACGGAAAGATAGAACAACCAATCATCAGTCATGACTGACACGAGTGATGTCGTGAGAATATTAAACACCCGCCTCCACCCAGCAGCTTTCATCACTTCCTTCTAGTTGACAGCCTGAACACGTTCGGGTCGATCTCAAAAAGCTCACGTCATCGTGCGAGTCCCCGCGCGGTGATGTGAACACGACAGATACTCAGTCGTCTGCGTTAAATAAAATCACAGCTAGAGTGTGAAAATATTGACTGTTAAGATTCTAATCCGTTTTCCTAAAGCTGAACATCTGAACTGGAGAGGAAATGTGTCATTCCTCACGGTTCGGAGTTAACTTTGACTTTCGATGGCTGCCGTGCTGACGATGTAGAATAAATACAAATGGTTCCAGACTCTTATTTATAAAAGCATGAAGCGACGAGTAACTGGCAAACACGTTCTACCCAATAAGGGCAGTGGCGTGCAGCAGCGACTGGGCTCCGTGCAGCAGCATTACTGACCACTGACTGCATTTCCAGAAAGAGCTAATGCTCGGTGTATTTCATAAACAGCAACTACAGGCAAAGAAAAATGGTTTGGACTGAAGGCTTTGATCCTCGAGGGAGACGCACAAAGACGCAGGGTGACTCATTTTCCCTTTTCCATCTGCAACATCCTACTGGATTTTTTGTCAGTGATATTCATCTGCTGACGAATGATGGATACAGCGCAGCGTGCGACCCACCAGACGGCCTCGGGGGGGGGGGGGGGGGGGGGTAATACATACGACTTCTGTATGGTTCCCCTTCTACGAGCCTGTTCCTGTACCGCTTTTTCAACACTTAGGAAATGTCATTATGATAATTAGTATTAGCCTACAGCAAGCTGTTAATGAAAACTACATGGTGCCATCGTAGCATTGATTACACACGGCTATGTCGGCCTTTTGACCAGATGATACAGAGTTCCTTCCATAAGTATCAGCAATTATAGAGTTCATATTTTATCTTATTTCACCAAAGAATTATTTTTCCTGCACTAAAAATATAAATAATTAGCTCAGGATCCACCCACATGTAGCCAGGTTGCTGTAGTGAGTGTCCACGTGTCCACTTCAAAGACTTACAAAGGGAAACCTCTGTGTTCACATAGAAAAGCTTCCATGCCCAATCAAGGCCTTCCCATGACACACCTGTGCTCTCAATCCACCTACATTTCAAAAAGGCATATTTTGATTGATGCCAATATTTTGCATTAAGATCTCAGGTATCACATTATGGCACCCAAACACTGACATGTACTGAGAGGTTAACGGAGAAAGTCAATGATGTACAGTTAACTTAACAATCAATAACACCCTTGAATGATTGTGGTGATTAAAAACAAGAGACTTGAAGGTGACGATAACTTTGTAGAAGCACGGTGTCAGCAAACGTCCAGGTGGCGTTCGCTCGCTTATGTTTTGTAACGCCAGTCTGGCGGCGAAACGCGAGTCATCGTGATGAAGAGTTCATCCAGTGACGGCTCAGCTCCAGCTGGGTGGCCAGTTTAAACGCTGGTGCTCCATGTTTAGCTGCCATGTTTTAGCTTCTTCTGCATAGAAAATACAAGGAAACAGACTAATTGAAGAAATAAAATGAGTTAGTTAGCTTTATATATATTTATTTTTTTAACCCATTGGATCCCATCTTACTTTTCCTTTTAACTCCAGAGCCTTCAGTTATCTAGCTCCTCTTTTATGGAACCAGCTTCCACCTTCAGTCCTGGAGGCAGACAGTCACCTCATGGAGAGGAGACTGAGCTCCTATCTCCTCTAGGATACACTGAACTCCTATCTCCTCTAGGATACACTGAACTCCTATCTCCTCTAGGATACACTGAGCACCTATCTCCTCTAGGATACACTGAGCACCTATCTCCTCTAGGATACACTGAACTCCTATCTCCTCTAGGATACACTGAGCACCTATCTCCTCTAGGATACACTGAGCTCCTATCTCCTCTAGGATACACTGAGCACCTATCTCCTCTAGGATACACTGAGCTCCTATCTCCTCTAGGATACACTGAGCACCCAGGGTTTTTCCTGCATAGAGAACATGTGGGCGCGCGCCTAAGCCGTTTTCCCGAACGCCTATGACAAATCCCGAGCGCCTAAGGCAAAAAAAGTCCGCAATGGAAAAAACCCCAAAACAACCTGTGTTCATCATGTGTATGTCAGCGAATATGTTCTCAATATGTTTCAAGTCGGCTAGAGCCGAACCCTCGTTCTGTTTTGATTAATAGTAATCGAGTTGATACACGTGTCTTCTTGTCTGATCAATACGCAACTGTGAGGTGCGCGAATGGACAGAGCGGCCAGCTGCTGCGGTCAACTCAGCCGACACTTACATGTCTGAGCCCCTAGAGACTGATGTTCACGGTAAACGCATTCGATCGGGAGCGCGCGAGGGTTTTGATAAAGTTAGCGGCAGGATTCACGTGACACAACATCCGGTTTTACAAAGTTAGCTGAAAGCACTACGTGAAACAACATCCGTTTTTCAAAATAAGATGTCGACAAATCATACACGAACATATACAAGTAAACAATGAACTGATTTTGTATCTTTAGAGATCGTTTCTGAGAATTAGCTTAAATTATGCTAATATTAAAACATTGTTACTGTACCAAGGAAGAGTTTATAAAAATAAATCAGACTTTTGTATGTTAAAAAAGTCCTGTAAATAGATTTCCCCAAGAGTTCCAGGAAATGAATAATGTAGATGTGTTCCATACATATCTGAAATCCCCTACAATAGCAATCAAACAATGTTAATGTATCAATTAGGACTTTTTCAAAGTAAAAGTCCTAAATGTTTCAATAAATCGGTAATTTCTTTAATATTTGAGGTGTTTTATATATGTATTTCCTCATATTCCGAGGCAATAATGCTACACAATAAATAGAACGCTTCAATCAACACCGTGATCGGTTTTATCGGATCAGCAGATACTGATTTCAGTGATCGGTGATTGGCACCAAAAAACCTGATCAGTGCATCTCTAATTGTCAATCTATTAGCTGACCGCGGCAAACATTTTTTGGGGGAGCACCGAAGACCCATTTTGACCCAGGAAAAACCCTGGCACCTATCTCCTCTAGGATACACTGAGCACCTATCTCCTCTAGGATACACTGAGCACCTATCTCCTCTAGGATACACTGAGCACCTATCTCCTCTAGGATACACTGAGCACCTATCTCCTCTAGGATACACTGAGCTCCTATCTCCTCTAGGATACACTGAGCTCCTATCTCCTCTAGGATACACTGAGCACCTATCTCCTCTAGGATACACTGAGCTCCTATCTCCTCTAGGATACACTGAGCACCTATCTCCTCTAGGATACACTGAGCTACTATCTCCTATAGGATACACTGAGCACCTATCTCCTCTAGGATACACTGAACTCCTATCTCCTCTAGGATACACTGAGCTCCTATCTCCTCTAGGATACACTGAGCTCCTATCTCCTCTAGGATACACTGAGCACCTATCTCCTCTAGGATACACTGAGCACCTATCTCCTCTAGGATACACTGAGCTCCTATCTCCTCTAGGATACACTGAGCTCCTATCTCCTCTAGGATACACTGAGCACCTATCTCCTCTAGGATACACTGAGCACCTATCTCCTCTAGGATACACTGAGCACCTATCTCCTCTAGGATACACTGAGCATCTATCTCCTCTAGGATACACTGAGCTCCTATCTCCTCTAGGATACACTGAGCTCCTATCTCCTCTAGGATACACTGAGCACCTATCTCCTCTAGGATACACTGAGCACCTATCTCCTCTAGGATACACTGAGCTCCTATCTCCTCTAGGATACACTGAGCACCTATCTCCTCTAGGATACACTGAGCTCCTATCTCCTCTAGGATACACTGAGCTCCTATCTCCTCTAGGATACACTGAGCACCTATCTCCTCTAGGATACACTGAGCACCTATCTCCTCTAGGATACACTGAGCACCTATCTCCTCTAGGATACACTGAGCTCCTATCTCCTCTTCCTCTCTACTTATGGATGAATGTTCATCTCTCCATCACATTATTGAATCTGCTCCCTCCCTGGAGTCCATGTGACTTCACGTCTCATCGGGTCCGTTGGACCTGGCTGGGTCTGATGCCATGGCCCTAGTGATGTCAGAGTGTACAGATTGTAAAGCCCAAATTTGTAATATTGGGCTTAATAAAATAAACTGAATGAAGATGTGTATTAATTTAACAAACAATATCCCTACTGATGCATCTCTGACTTTAAAGTGTCGTGAGGCTGGCTCCAACCGGGGGCTGAAGCGCCGCCGCAGCATGTCGGGTCAGCCGACTGTTATCCGTCATCTCGCGATGGGCGTAGTTTGACCCGAGGCCCATGTAGGGAAGCCATCAAATAAGCAAACGACAGGCCGGAGCAAACCCCTAATCGTTAGTATGTTACAATAAGGAAGTCATCCATCAGCCTGTGTCAGCTACGCATTCCTGAACGGTCAGCGAGGAGCCTCTTCGGACCGAGTCGACCAGGAGACCGGAGAGCGTAAGAACCTCACTCTGACCCGGTGGGCTTCACTGGTTTCTTTCTAACTCGTCCTCCCCCCTTCCTCCTCTCGTCGTCCCGCCGTCGCAGTGCTCAGACAGGATGGCACACTCCGTTTCACGTGTTCCCTCTCGTCCTCTCTGCACTCATTTCTCCTCCAGCGTTCTCTTTTGGCCTTCTCCGTCTTATCTGTCCCCCCCACACACCCCTCCATCGTTTTCCGCTCGGCTGCAGTCAGTCTGCGGCGGGCTGCACACTCTTTGTTTCGTCATCTCGATTTTCACTTCTCCATTAAAGGACTGACCTCACACAGAACTACTATTTAAGGGAGAGGGACACAAATAAATACAGTCGCCGAGGGGGGTTCGCCGAGTGCGTGTGCACGTACGCGGGCGCGCACGAGGATCTCCTCAAAGCAATACAGGAAACGATCCACCCCACCCCAGGGCTGGCTGATAATTCCACTGTCATAAAGCCGGTCCCACAGTGTGCAAGTAATTTCCTCTGAGGCAACGCTCTGCTACTGTTGCTCTGCATTTGGCAAAAAAAGAAAGAATATTTTGCACGTGTGCGCAATGCATCCAGCACGTCTACATGTTGCATCGTTTGGAAACACTAATGCGCCTGAAACATCAGCGATGACTCGCTGGAATCCTGCGACGGCTTCACTGTGGTCGGTTTTAAAAGAGGAAGCTGCTGCTACATCACCCACAACACTTTAGTTATGTCAAGCTACAGGAGAGACTAACCACAGGTGTTGAGCTCGGTTTTTTTTTAAAACAAGTGTCAGATTTCTCAGTGTGATTTTTCTACCTCTTCCATCTTGACTGCAGAACGCCAGCCAGTCCCTGTGAACACAAGCAGCAGTGATGGAGCTCAGATATCATCCTCATAATGCCTCGGGCCTCCAGTTTCTCGGGCGTTTAGCTCACAGATTTATTTAATCAGTAAACACTGAAGTTTACCGTCGGCCTGGGACTTCATGGTGAACGAGACACGTGTTTAATGAGCATACGGCTGGATGGGTGGAGACCTGAACTATACAAGCAGGGGGAGAACCGGATCTTTATGTAGTGTCCCCCCCCCCCCCTATTCAGTTTTCTTCAATAATTTTAAAAGAGTAAGTAACGGAGCAAGTCTTTGATGCACAAATAGTGCACGTTTTCCTTAAAGTTATTGATTTATTGATGTAAAAATGTCATTACGTGGCTGCACAGTAACTTGCGGTGCAAACCGCGGCAGCCGGAGGTCACGCCTGATGAAACAGTCTGGGACAGCTTTTTGTATTTGTGCACCGTTTTCTTCGCAGTGTGTCCTAAATGCCTCGAGTTAAAGGTTGTTGTTGTTTTTTTTACTCGGTGCAGAAAAGTGTGACAAGTATGACTTCTTCTGGAAACCCAGAGCTAAACAGCAGATTCTCTATCAATCGACATCCTAGTGCACCATTTAAAACACCGGCTCTTTCTGACCGGGGCCTGAGGGTGGAGGCTGACATCTGACACCGCTAGTTTGGCAAACAATAAACACTTTCGCCATTATCTGCAGGGCCGAGATAATGACGTAAACAACGCACCGTGGAAGCAAACGGGGATCAGGTGTCACCTAACAGTTCAGAGGAAGAAGGTCGCTCGCTTGTCGCCGCAGAGCGTGTGACCTTGTCAGATGCGAGGAGGTGTGTTCACAGGAGGAACGCTCTGCTCAGTTTCACGGATTTCCAACTTTGGACACGAAAAGAATAAAAGAGGACAAGCACCGTCCGCCAAACGGCTCGGACGTGAACCAAACACGTCCGATCCGGACCCCTCGGTGACGGAGCGCCGTGACGCTGCTACGTCTCTCCGAGAGGAATCCAGTGCCTTTTTTTAGACTGCACTTCCAAACACCTGGGCGGGGCCTTAGTGGCTCTTACAAAATTGCTTCCATTAGCGTTGCTGTAATAAAAAAGAAAAGCCAACGAGACTCTGAGGGACATTTCTCGGCTACTCAGCTGAAGGGGCTATTTATAAATGTGAAATAACTTACTGGTGTCTGGGGACGTGTGGAGCTGGCACTAATGCGTCGGACATATCTGGACCCGTTCAAGACAATCGCGGATCCCTTCTCGTGCACAGCGATGCCGGACACGAGCGCCAAATGATTACAAAAGCCACGATGTCAGCCAGACGTGCGGGACACGTCCGCGCACAGCGTCCAGCAACGTCTTCCCGATAGATTACACGTCCAGCTGGGCTTATCAGCAGGAGTTGTTATGAATCTCTTATTAGATGGCATTTTTATCTCTGCCATGCTGTCATTCAGCCAATGGGTTACGCCTGGTTGCTTAGCAACTCCTGTAAAATACAAATAGTTGAAACCGGTTGAGAAGCAGCAGGCGGGAGTTTTATGAGAGCCCTGGTTTTCTTTTTCTTCTTTTGGAAACATGGGTGGGGGGGCGGTTTGAGCACATTCTATTCTTTCCCCATTTTTATTTACTCGACCTGCCGTTAACATTATGGTGCACTCGTCCTCTCCCCCTCAGCCTGCTTCCACTCTTTAATCACTCTATAAAAGAAAGGCCAAATGGATCCACCGGTCAGGAATGTGATGATGTTAACCTGAAAGGAGCTCAATAGAGAGGGTTGTCCCCCCCCCCCGCCCTTTGGTACCCTGTCTCGTCGCTGGGGCGCGTGGAGCAGACAAACCCAGCAGCGGCCGCTCTGGGCTTTAAAAGGACCGGGCAGGAGAGTGAGTGTTTTGATTGAATTCCGGTAGTTTTAAAAATAGTCGCCGAGGAGGGACGCGGCGGCAGCGTTCCTGCTCGGGCCTCGCAAATAGCACGGCGGCTGATGCCCCCACGGGGATCAACCGGGGTATGTCGTACTCTCGGGTTCGACAGATTTCCGTCCCATGCTCTTGTGGCCCGGGCACGTTCGGCACCCACGCTTCCTCATAACGGACACTGAGGAATGTGCCTGGAAAATAAATAACAAATAGAAACAACACAGCGTTGGGGGGGGGGGGGGATTATTGTTTAACCCAGTGGTGCCAAACCTGGAGATCAATCAGAGATGACGACGTGTAATCTTTGACGTTCGTGCAAAACGATATTTTGTGTAAGAGATAAATACGACGCAACAAATATGACAATTAAATGATGACTGGCATTAAAAAATAAAACACACCATTACGACGAATTAGCAGGAGCTTCAAAGGAAACTGTACTTGAACATGAACATGATTCACGTCAACGTCTTTGAGTACTTACAAAATAACTTTATAAATTGAAAGTATAACTATTAGTACTGTGTCAATACGAAGGACACGGCCTGGGATGAAGGGCCACAGGTAAAGTCTGCCAGCACTGGATGGATCCACTCATTATTTTCTCAACAACGAGCAAATACTGCCCATAAGGAGTTCCAAGGGCCCGTGATGACGTCTTAAAATGTGTCATTAACGGTCCAAAGTTAAACACATTTATGTTTACCATTACATGACATGTCATTTAGCAGACGCTTTTATCCAAAGCGACTTACAATAAGTGCATCAACCTAGAGTACAAACTAAGAACAACAAGAATACAGAAAGTAACATTTCCTCAACATAGTCGAACTACAAAAGTCCCATAAGTAAGACCTATTTAAGTGCCACTGAAGTGCTAATCTGTGTTTTACTCCAGATAGTCGGAAAAGATGTGTTTTTAGTTTCCGGCGGAAGCTGTAGAGACTTTCTGCTGTCCTGATGTCAGTGGGGAGCTCGTTCCACCACTGAGGAGCCAGGACAGCAAACAGTCTGGATGTCGAGTGATTAGCTCGAGGTGCAGGAGTCACAAGTCGGTTGGCTGTTGCCGAGCGGAGCGAACGTGCCGGGGTGTACGGTGTGACCATATCCCGGATGTAGACGGGGCCCGATCCGTTCAGAGCACGGTACGCCAGAACCAATGTGTTGAAGCGGATGCGGGCAGCCACCGGTAACCAGTGAAGAGAGCGGAGGAGCGGAGTGGTGTGGGTGAACTTTGGGAGGCTGAAGACCAGTCGAGCTGCTGCATTCTGGATGAGCTGCAGAGGTCGGATGGCCTTAGCGGGTAGACCAGCCGGGTATAAGAGCAACAAATGAAGATATTCACAGAGAAGCTGGAATGAATGAATTTGAAAATACTTCAATCCTTACTTCCATCTTAGTTTTCCTGCCATTAAGTTCATGCAGTGGACCAACTTGTAATAAAAAAGACCAGGAACATCAGAATCTTTTCCGTAGGCCAGATTTTAAATGAGGGCTGCCTCTTTGTACGGACTTATAATATATATATATATATATATATTCTTTTAATTGGCTCAGCTACTTGGACTGACTGTCACCTTCAACAAGAAAACAGAATCTCTCGCTCTCTCTCGTTTGGGTTCTTCAAAGCTGTACGAGCTCGCTGCCCATCCACAGCCGGGTGGTAACATGTGTGTGGGTATTGTTCTGTCGTTGCCGCTGGTTGCACACAATGCCGCTCGAGTGTTGCTAAGGTCCAGTGATTAGCGCGTGTGAAAATTAATGCAATAAAACGAGGTTGTGATGGCTGCAGATGGATGGGTTATGTGTTGCGCGTGGGAGACTCCTGTTCTCGTCTCTGCACACACACCCTCACTTAAAAGTAAAAAAAATAAAAAAATCAGGTGTCAAACTCAAACGGGGGTCGAGGGGGAAGGAAAGTAAATGTCCATCAATAGTCTGACCTAATATCAGTGCAGCGGTATCTCCATATGTTTCGTATCCTCGAGATGCGTTGAGGCCCCCCCGGTCCAGCCACGGTCCGCACGTCTAGACAAGGAGATCCACCAGATTAAGACAAATCTCTGGGTGTGTACGTTCCCTCTCACATGAGAACGTACACCAACCGCCGACACCTCGAGACACCGAGACACCGCAGCTTTGCTCTCTGGTCCGAACGTCAGGCTACGAGACGGGATGAGATTTTACTGCAGTTCATTTAAAGGTTCATCATACAACCAAGACGAGAAGCGTTCTCGTAATGGTGGTAATAATATTAAGAATATTAGTTTTTCTGGACGTCCTGCACAACCATTCAATTCTGGAGGTTAAGTTCTTCCCCATTTTTGGCATTCCTTCTCACACCCCTGAGATATATATATATATATTAGGGCTGTCAGCGTTAACGCGTTAATCTATGCGATTAATTTGGCCGCGATTAACGCACTAAAATATTTTAACGCAATTAACGCAACTTTGTTTACTTCCGGTGTCGTTGAAGTTGTTGCACTCCTGTGAGTGTCAAGCCGCGGCAGTCCGCCTCCGTCCTCCCGTCTGCTGCTCGATATTCACAGAGAAGCAGAGGGCGACGTGTCGGTGCCGCGGGGCCGAAGGTGCAGGGGACTTTTTTGTTGTTGCTCCGCTCGATGCGCGCGCAGACACGCCGGCATGGAGCTCTGCGGCGCGCGAGACGGAGAGCCGAGAAGAGTGAACGACACGTGGAGACAGAATGACATGCTGCTGTAGAGACGACCAGCAACAGACGTTTAGTTTAATAAAAGAACAAAGACGTCTTTAAGGAAAGAACCTTACATTACTTCTGCTGTAATCTGGCGCTTAGAGAACATTACAGGGGGGCGGGGCCTCACCCTGATAGAATGGTGGGGGAAACACTGGGATGTGTCACATGCAAAAGCCTTTAAAAGGTGAATTTACATTTTTTTGTAAAATCGAGAAAATGAGCCCAGCCTCTAAAGGGTTAACATGACATATTTGTCAGTTTACCAAGGCCACTGGTTCTGCTGCTGTTCAGTGTTAAAGATGACAGGACCAATGGGGTCTCAAATACACCTTTTCTTACTAATCTGGATGTTTCACTGTAGAAACAATTTATCATCCACAATATGAAATCCCTCGCTGGCACATTATAGGTAGCAGCCTCTTTGAAAACACAGCTCTGTGTGAAGTGTTGTCTTTAAAAAAGAATACAATTAAACAAGTGTCTAAAATACACGCCGTCAGAAGTGATTAGTCGTTCATTTAGAAGATTTAGTCTTTAGAAGAAAAAAAACCTTTTAATCGCGATTAATGAATTTCAAAATGTGCGATTAATGAATTTCAAAATGTGCGATTAATTAGTTAATTTTTTTTAATCGATTGACAGCCCTAAAATATATATATATATATATATATATCTGTGTGCTTTAGACTTGGTGTGTAAGTAACGTTCTTACAGCCTGAGGGGGGGGGGGGGATCCTTTTACCTTGTAAAGCTAAATAATGAGACTCCAGATCTATCAAACACGTGACTTTTGAAGTTATTTTGAGATAAAGTACCTGCCAGTAAGAAAATAACCTTCTGATGCAATCCAAACTGTTTGACACGAGTGCAGCTGGCAGCTTTAAATTGAGATTCTCCACCAAAGAACAGCAGCAAAACCCATCGACATCTACACAAATAGAAATGAACCAACATCAAAATGTAACATACAAAGTTGGGATGTGACTTTGTACGATATTGCTAATGAATTGATTTACAATAATTCCGAATAGAGGAGTCCTATTGTGAAAACCACGCCCCCCGGAGCAAACATAGCACTGCAGAGCGACGCAACGCAGCCAAGAACACAAGGATCTCCCAACACTGTCAAAACACTTTGGTGGAATTTACAGAAATACAAATATTGCCAAGAACCAGACATTTGGACAAAATGCCAGCCGAACATGTAACATTGAGTGTAGCCGACTGTGTTGGGATCCCACAGGTACATTTCACAGCCAACTTCCTCAAGTCCTGTCGTCACAGAGAGGAGATTCCAGCAAGTCATATTGCTAAATTATATTCACACATTTGCCAATAAAAACGACGTCATCTTTCGTAGCGAATGATCTAAGAACATTAAGCTTTCGATGTGCTGGTCGAGGGACTGTGTTACCTTTGAGACAGCGCTAGGCCGCGTTCCTATTCTTTGGCGAAGCTAAGCGCCCGCTGGCTGTAGCTTTATACTCCCCGAGCACACACGCGATATCAAGCTTCATCGTGAAACTCTCGGCAAGAAAGCGTACGAGTGACACGCAAAATGACCCCAACTGTCCCTATAAGAACCTCAACATTACAACGACTTTACACGAAGTACGTGGAACAGGAGTAGCTGTAGTTCAGACGAAGCTCCTGACACGAAGCGTACCGTAGATACTCAGAAGAAACCTAATTTGCCATCTGTGTCTTTATTTAGTAAACCAGGGATAAGGGGAAACCCCCATGAAGCTCCACATCTGTGACCACCGAAGAAGACCGGACGATGCACAGCTGAAGCCAAGTGTGACATTTCAAGACCGCCGAGGGCGAGACGCTGGACTCTTCTTCACTGGACTGGAGCAGAACACCAACAAAAAGACTGTGGAGAGGCTCTCACCAGAGGAGGTGTGGAGCAGAGAGACAGGCTTGTTTTGCAGAGAGAGAGAGAGAGAGAGAGAGAGAGAAAAAAAAGAGAGAAAGAATTGGCCGGGGCCACCGTCCCCAGCGCCTTATAAGGCAGTGTTTCTATCCAGCTCGCACACTGAAGCAGGGACGACTGCTGCTCGCCTAGGAGCAACTCTACGGCGGACTGCGACTATCAGGGAAAAGAGCGCCTGTCATGACACACGGGGGGTTATCCCCACCTCCCGACAAGAGCTACACAAGAAAGGAAGACCAGTGTGGAGAGGAGGGTGGGGGGTGCAATAAAATAAGAGTAGGCTGAGAAAAAGGGGGAGATGGGAGATGCTGGATTAAAAGAAGGATGGGAGACATTAGGTGGGAAATGAGCGGACAACGTGGGAAAAAGGGGAGTGGAGGGAATAACCAACGTTATACATGCCAAACCAAACAAGTAGGTTACCATTACATGTCTTGGTCACCCAACACGGTGCAAGGATCACACAGAACCGAGTGGGAAAGAGACGCCCAGGGGACTGGGGACCTGGAAGACGTCAGGCCGGACTCGGAGCCGTCCGCATCCCGTATCGCTCACGGCTCGAGTGGCGTGCACAGAGTTATCTGGCGGTGCCAGGTCTGCAGCTGCATCAAAAGGCTCTGGAGTCTCGGAGCTACAGTTAAAATACCTGCAGTGTGTTTAACAAGCCCGAGGGAGGGAGGGGCGGGGGGGGGGGGCAGGCTGGGAGGGAGCAGCACAGCCAGAGGGAAATAGGAGATAAGGCTGGAAAAGTGAAAGGGGAAAAGTGCAGTCATTGGAAAGGGGACTTTGAGCCCCATATAGAGACGCCGACTTGTTTACCCAGTGAGGTCATTTCCTTCAGGGCTGCAGAAAAAAGGCGACTCGAGTGTCCGTGGTCGTTTGGTTTTTTCTTCTTCTCTCCTTCATCTCGATAAATGCCCTCTCTCGTGTCGCTCAGTCCAGCGCTCCCGTCAGCGGAGGCGAGCGGCCAAATAATGATCACGGCGGTTTGCACAAGGGGGAAAAATCGACTTCGGGTTACGTTTGATCGAATGCCGACAGAGACTGACCGTGCATATGACCACGGCGTATGGCGCCATTGGAGCATCCTACATCCGCGATGCTTCAATGGAAGCAGGTGAGATGGAAGGGTTCATCACAGGGGACAAAGTCGCGGGTACGAAACCAGCTTATTTAAGGGTCAGATTTCTTTACGGGAAGGTCACAGAGTTTACTCGACAGATGCTGCGGATTCCTCGCCGTCAGCTTTCCGTATCCTCGGGGCCGTCCGCCCACCGCTCCCTGTTGAGACATCCGACGTCCATTCCACTGACGAGCACAAACCCTGCATTAATTGGCAAGTTTCTTTTACGAAGCTGTTATTCAAGGGACTATATATAGTCCCTTGAATAACAGCTTATATATTCAGTCTTATCAGTCAGAAAAGCAGCCTCTTCTGGTGTTGTTCTGGCTGCTGCTGAGCCACAGAAGCAGGGGATGTGTGATTAATTATTTACTGAATATGAGCCTATGAGCAATTATTAAGGAACTTAAAGTATGAATGTTCTAATTACACTTGCACACACAAAAAGGTCATTTCTGAGCCCTTGTGTGCGTCAGCAGGCATTTGAATCCTAAAAATGGAAACCTGCAGCCTGCCTGCTCGCTCTCTCTCTCTCTCTCTTTCTCTCCTACGCACGCTTCCCACTCAACTTTTGCTCGAAACATTGTGCTCCTCTATCTCTCCGAGCTCACTCGTGTGCAGGAGGTAAACACACCGCCGGTGTTCAAGAGAGTATTCTCCTAAATGTTTTCCAGGGAAGAAGGGGGGGGGGGACCAGGAGTTCTTCGAGTGTGTTGCAGGGCGAACGAGAGGGGGGGGTAGTACGATGGGGGCGGGGCGGGTGGTGGGGGGCCCGAGCTAGATGGGGCCCATTGAAAGGGTGACGCTTTTTAAGATAGACCCCAAGAGTATGTTTTCCCTCTGTCACATCCAGTTATGGGGGCCCAGAAATTCAAACACTGCCACTAAAAACAAACCGGATGTACCTAACCCCTAACCCCGTGCTGGCTCCGGGGCGCAGCTTTTAGAGGGGAGGGTTTAAGATACGCTGTCCTTGGGCATCTCTCAAAAGGGATACACCACTCGGGCTTCTTCAGCTCCCAATTCAGACCCCCTGTAGAGTATCACAAGCGACGTCTCTCCACTGCGAAGCATCTTTCGGCAAATATAATAACGTTGTTCTCCAAAATGAAAGCTCATACTCCTGCCGTTCGGAAAACTGGGACAACATCCTCCTTTCGCTTCGGTATCTGACGGGACGCGTGCCGGGGTCAGAGCCTCTCAGCAGAGGAAATGTTAAATACCGATAGCCTGTTTTGAAGTACTGGTCTATCCACAGCAGGACCAGTCCATCTTTTGATGGTTGAAATCAAACATGGAATTCTCTACCGTGACGCATGCCGTACCACACAGAGGGGAATCAATCCTACGAGTGTAAACGGCGGTGGAAACGCACCAGGTCACATCCCCACGGATGAGATGTGGGAAGCGGGACGGGAATACATTTAAGTGGAATCAGTGGGCTTCACTAGACGCTGCATGCCAATGTTAATCAGTATGCACTTCAGCCACACAGGGTTCAGTGGAAACAGCTAGAGACTGACAATCAGCGACAATGAGAGGGTTTTAGTCTTTACACATATTATCAATTAATCACGCCAAAGAGGGAAAGCCATGTTGTTTTGAGGGTGATGTAACAGTTCATATTCAGCTTTAGTGTCATACTGGTTTCCAGGGGAGAGAGAGAGAGACAAACACTTTCAGATTCAAGTGAGTTTAGTCAGAGCAAAAAGATAAGTGGGTGGGCAGCATCTCTCCAACCACCCAGCAGACCAGGAGAGGTGTCTGGAGGGACAAATGCAGAAGGGAAGTTTGAGCCCGGAAACATGAGCCTCCATAAACACACCAAATGGGATATTCTCCATTGGTTAATCCTAATCCGTAGACACACTTTACACCCCCCCCCTTCACTGTCTGCACTCAGTCTTATTAATTAGGCCCATTTACAGGATAACCACCATGAGGCTTATATTTGTGCAGATCCCCCTCCCCCCTCTGTTTTATTTATTTATAAAAACAAAAACAGACAGGCGTATTATGGCAAGGATACTCATTTCAGGAATACGTTGTAATTGTGCAATGTCACAAATAAAAATAAATAAATCAAGAGTATATGCAGCCCACTGAGTGCTAATACTAGCAGGTTAAAGGTCATGAAGTCAGAAAGCAGGAAAGCGAATGAAAACACGTTGTGTCAACAGCCCCCGGCGGCACCCAGGTGTGCGAGGTGCGTGTGCACGCGCGTCTAGCATTCCGTCTCCGAGGTGTGTATCCCCACTTGACTCACCAGCAAACTTTCCAGGTTTATGGCACAGCGCGGCTCTCGGATCATGTCCTCCAGCTTCTTCAGCCGGGCTTCCATCCTCCTCTCCGCGCCGAGCGACATGGCTGCAGCGGCGCTGGTTCTCAATTTAAAACAACCCAAAAAAGTGGCGTGAAACCTAAAATCCTACCGCCCCCCCCCCCAAAACACACGAAAAAACAAAACTTTTGGTGGGTTTACATGTGAAGACACTTTTGGGGGGGGGGGATGGTGTTGCAGGCTAATGGCCGTGGGCCTCGCGGAGCCGCCTCGGGGCTCGCAGTCAAACCCCAAATGTCTTGCACCAGGAGTAGTGTGCAACAATGAAGAGAAAAATATTCCACCAGAAGAAGAAAAAAAGCAGACTCCCCCCCGCCCCCCCACCCCCAAAAAAGTATCAGTGGAGAGCGGGTCCCCCCACCTCCACCTCCACCTCCTCCGGGTAAGCTAGCCGTGTGTGTCGGCTAACGGCGTCACACTTTGAATTAATCACCTCTCGTTGAGTGAACGATGCATTTGGGGTCTTTTCCCCCCAACTCGCCGATAAAGTTTGAATGTGGAGGAACCAGATACAGACAGCAGGGCGTTTTCTCCGGCCCCCTCTCCTCCCCTTCCCTTTAGGGTTCCCCCCTTCTTCTTCTTCTTTTTGTTGGTGCCGCTTGGAAACGCTTACGGGACTCGCTCTTTCGGAGTGAATTCCGCTTCGTTTGCCCCCATTCGCAGGAGCCCGGAGCCCAGAGCCGTTTCCTCCTCCTCCTCAGTGCTGCCACAAGCCGCCCGCACGGCCGAGAGTAATGTCTGCTCTCCCGCGCTGAATCTCTAATAAGCAGACCCTCTCTTCCTGGACATCTTCTCGCATTTTCGCATGTGTCCTCCTCCCCACGGCTCGTGCCCGTAGTTGACGTTATCCACACGCACGCGCGCACAAGTAGTTTAGCTCCCAGAGAAAAGTCCTCTCCGGCGGTTGGGATTCTTCGCCGTGCGCTCACATCCACACGCCAACACACACTGGCGGAGTCTGAAGTGTCTCTCCTCCCCCTGACATCGACGCGCCGGAGGACTCCGCTACCCAGAAGCCACCTGTCCCGCTGTCCTCGCGCACCTCTGCCTCCGCAGAGGGCTCGTTCGTGCTTTTAAAAGTTGTTTTCAAAGCTACAAGCTGGCTGGTCAACAGACATGCGCGCGCACTCACAGCGTCTTCAATAGAAATTGATAACACATACACACACACACACATACACACACTTATTCAAACCTTCAAGATTCCATGAACTAAATTTTTCAAAATGAAGTGTGAAAGTTGACCCTTTGAAGTTTTGCGAATTTTGTTGTTGAAGTTTCAGGTGACCTGCTGACCCATGGTTGATTTTGAAATGCTCCTATTAAGGGTCATCTCTGACGTCATAACAAATAGTTGATTTCACTCGAATTAATTAAGGGAGCATCTAATGCATGATCTCGGTTACAGAGTGTGTGAGATCTATTTAATTGAATTGTATGGCACACACATTCTTCCTTGACTTATGTTATATAATATATATATGTAATATATATATATAATATATATTGTTGCTTTTTTCATTGAATTAGACTGAATTAGACAACTGTAAGGGGGGGGGGGGGTAACTCCCAAATCACCAAACCGGAAGTGATGCATTTGACATCTTCTTCTTTATTTGGAACAGTTTTTGTACGTAGGAGGAACTTTCACCCAATGGGATGCGCCATCACACGAGCGCCACCTACAGAGGAGAAGAAGAAGAAGAAGAAGAAGAAGAAGAAGAAGAAGAAGAAGAAGAAGAAGAAGAAGAAGAAGAAGAAGAAGAAGAAGTGAACAGCTCTAATCCAGATTTATCTTCTTTTATTTTAGTATTTTCTATAGGAGAATAACAATATGATCTTCATTATTTTCCACACAAATAATGTTCAGAGTAAATGTACCAGTTTGACTCTGAACATTATTAACCTTCCTCTTGTGTTAGGGTCGGCACCGACCCATTTTAGGTTTTAAATGCAAAAAAGAACCACATACATTTGTTTATTTTCATCAAGGCTTTTTGACTTTGTCAGGAACCTCTATTTAAAATAAAAAAAAACATTTTTTTTTTTCACTAAAAATTAAAATGCTCTGTTGAAAATTATGACTTTTGTAGTTTAGGGTCGGTCAATTCAAAAAATAAAAATAAGATAAAATAAAATTAGAGCCCCAACTGAAAAAAATATAAATCATCAAACACAGCAGTGGCAGCTGGCTCCAAGCTCCTGGGGTTTAGGGATAGCTTTTGAATTTCATTCTCATTCTCCAGAATCACATCTACAGACAGGCAACAGGCAAAGCTGCGGAGGGCATTAAAAGAAAAACCAAGGAAAACGTGTGGTGACTACTACTGGACTGCACTGCAGGTCACAATAGACAATTATGATAGCTATCACACAGCTATGACTCAGGCCAGAAGAAAGAGGTGAGGAACAAGGAAGAAGCCAAGTGCTGGAACTGCACAATATCTCTGCCAATAAAAATATAAATGCAAAGAACACAATAAAAGTGTCACTTTTGCACACACACACACTAAACACATGTACTGTTCTTAGTTTTTTGTTTGTTTTGGAACTTTTGTTTGATTTTTTTGGTTTGATTTTTTGATTTGATTTGTTTTTTGTTGTTTGAATCTATATTTTGTTTTTGACTTGTTCTGCTTTTTATTTTTATTTTGTGTTCTGCTTTTTTTTTTGAAAAAACTTTTTTTTTTTTTTTGAAAAAATAAAATATATTTTTTTCTTGAAGTAATAGTATATATATGAAACGATATGGAAATAAATAATAATAAAAATAAAAAATACAAAATATTAAAATAAAAATGTTGTGTTAAAAGTTTATTAGTCAGGTAACAGTCTAACACCCTATTTATTTAAATATTAAATGATTCTAATTTTTATTTTTTTAAATTTTTCTGATATACTGACAAAGAAATTTAAAGGAAGCCCACAAAAATACTGACAAAATTTTTCATGGATATAAGCCACCAAAATATTTAAACCAAAGAGAGAATGGATAACGAAGATGAAGTTGTTGAAGATGATAGATCAAATTTGTTGATTTGATTACACACGACCGGTTAACATAAGAGATGGTAGATGAAGACACATAAGAGAGGAAGGTTAAATGAATTTGACATACTCAATTCCCAATTTCTGTTCACTGATGTTACAGGTGCCAGGATTGGTACCTCGTAGCCAGATGATATCGTTTTGTAAACAGGACACACAAATGACACCACGCACATTTACATCTGGTCATCGCGCATCACTCCGCAGAATTCCCCATTTATTTTCAGTGCAAAACATATTGTTAATCACATTTCAACAATATTCCTAAATATAACAACATTACACATTACATGTTTATTGAGCCAACGATAGTCTTGACGGACGTGATGATGTGGCGCCAGTTTAGCTAGCGCAGCACAGCGGCTAACCAAAACTAGTCATTTACACACAACCGTATATGCATACATTTACAGACATCCATCTCCTAGCTATATACTGTAGCTGCCAACTTCATCCAAACAAACTTATTTACTTGTCATTCAAAATAGAGCATCACCCTGCCCCCTGCTGGCTACAGGGTGATATGTACAGTCCATACAATATGAAAGCATCTCACTTCCTAAACAATATAATGTTCACTATGAAACACATTATTTGTCAATTGACACAAAACACATTACACACATGTGCAAACACATTGGGGGGCGTCACACGTTCCCCGACAAAATAACAAAATGGCTCCTGACATTTCCAAAATTCAAAAGTCTCAGAACTAACTCATCAAAATACAGATAACTTACAATTTTATTTCAACATCAGAAAAAGTCCCCTTTAAAATCAATAAACAGGTGTAATGTATGGCATGTATGTTGGTGGCATGTGCGGTGCAAGTTGGTATGTCAGTTGGAAATGGTAAGGTGTAGCCCAAAATGGTAAGTAAGTTGTTAACTGCAGAGTTCGGTTTTACAGAAGGCTGGCCAAGTGTGTCACAAGTCAACATGTGCCTCGGCTTTCTTTCCCTTGCAGATCGTCTAACCTCTGTGTGTATTTTCTCTGGAGGTGGGGTCACTTGTGTCTCTTCACGTCCATTCTCTGTTTCTGTTGGGTCAGGTAAGAAATCATCCTCTGGTGGTCTTTGTTCTTCCCTTGCAGTCACTGTAACTGGATCAGGTAAGTATTCCTTCTCTCCACAGTTGTCATCTCTTGAAGACCCTTGAGCTGATCCTCTCTAGATTGAACCAGGTCTTTCAGGCACTTGGACCAAACCACTTTGTTCTGTTCTGCTCGTAGGTATCCGTAGCCAATAGCCTCCAGTGTTCTGTTCATCCTCCGAATCATCTGAGTTGTCACTCTTATCCGTCTGTTCCATCAAATCACTTTCTCTGGCATTCCTTTTCCTTGGTTGTTTCTCAGGTGCGGACTTCTCTGCATAAAGAGGTGTTTCAACAGGTAGGTCACTCACAGGTAATAACAGGTTGCCACGTAGAGTTCTTCTTCTCAGCTTATCTCCAGCCTCTGGATAGACAACATATACAGGATTTTCGGATATCTGTTCCTTGACTTTGTATATGGCCTTCTCCCAGGAGGATCTTAGCTTCCCGGGTCCTCCTCGCTTACCAGGACTCTGTCTCCGGGCTGCAGGACTGCTCCTTTCATCTTGCTGTCGTAATAGGACTTGCCTCTAGCACTTGACTTCTTGCTGTTCTCATTTGCAATCTGATAGGCATCAGACATTCTCTTTGTCCACTTTTGTTCATATCCTTTGGATGTGACTAAGTCTTTCCCTCCCATCCGGCCAAATAAAAGATCGATGGGCAGGCGTGGATGATGCCCATGAAGCAAATAGTAGGGCGAGTAGCCCGTGGACTCATGTCGAGTACAATTGTACGCGTGTACAATTTTCGGAAGATGGTCCTTCCAACGCTCTTTCTCCTTGTCTGCCAGCGTTCTCAACATTAGGGTGCGGTTAAACCTCTCGGCTGGGTTGCCTTGTGGATGGTATGGTGACATTCTCGAATGACCAACCCCTGACAGCTTCTGCAGGGTCCGAAACAACTCGTTCTCAAACTCACGACCCTGGATACGAGACAATGTATCTGCATCTATGTTAACCTTCCCAGGCCGGTACTTCACATCAAATCGAAAATCACTGAGTTCTCCTACCCAACGATGTCCAACAGCATTTAGCTTTGCTGTGCCCATGATGTAGGTGAGGAGGTTGTTTTCTGTGTAGATCGTGAAATGCGGGGCATAATACAGGTAATCCCTGAACTTCTTGCACACTGCCCATTTCAAGGCAAGAAATTCCAATTTCCCACTGTGTAGATTGTAGTTTTTCTCCGCAGCTGTCAAAGTTCTCTCTCCATAACCAAGGGCCCTCAACTTCCCTTCCTGCTGCTGGTAAAGGATTGCTCCCAGGCCCTGCTCTGATGCATCAGTATGCAGTATGACAGGTAAGTTGAAGTCTGGGTATGCCAACGCAGGTGGGCATGTGAGCATGTCCACGAGTCGCTCTAGTGTCGCTTGGTGCTCTTTTGACCATTCCACTGGAGCCTAGGAGGACATTTGGGGTGCTTTGGATTTCCCTCTGTGTGTTGTATTCCCTGACATGCTTCAGCTGTAGCAACTCCAAAGAGGCTTTGCAATCCGTGAGAAGTCCTGGATGTAGGATCAGTAGTAGCTTAGGAAACCAAGGATCCTTCTGATATCACCAACTGTCTGTGGTGTCTTGGTTTTGAGCGACAGTACCGCTTCCAGGTCTTTTGGGTCAATTTTCACTCCTTCCGCGGATACCAGTCTTCCCACGTAACGGAACTCACGCTGGAAGAATTTATATTTCTCCCCTTTTTAGACTACTCACTAAAAAGGAGACACTGATCAGCAGGTTGGGGTTTTCATTCCCAGGCAAATTCACTGTTACTGCAACCAACCATCAAATGGGATGAGGCATCCGTTCACCGCATACACTTCCAGCTCATCGTCATCTTTCATCAGTTCAGCAATTGGACGGGTCTCAAGATGAGGTCGGTGTCTGTCTTTGCAGGTTTGGTCGATCATACTGACTTGAGCCCCTGTATCGAGTAAACCATGCACAGCGAGCCCATCGAGGTAACATTGGATTATAGCTTTTCTACCAATTAATCTAGCAATTTGTTCATTTTTGGTGTTCAATGGTTCTGGTGGTAACTCGGTGGAGATCCCCCTCTGTCAATTTCTCCCTTTTGTACAAGGTACTACAGGAGGAGTAGATGGTGCGTTATTTGTGTTGGTGATGCTTCTCGTGCGAGTCTGGTTTTTACTAACATCGTTTGGCTGGGACGTTTGAGAACCGATCACTGGGTGCCCCCCTACAGCGACCGGCTCCAGTTTCCCTGGTGCTTTGGCTTTTTGAGACAACCTATGGCTCTGTGACCTTCTTCACCACAGTAGAAGCAATGGTTACAATTTGACAGGCCAAGCTCCACACATCTAGGACAGCCATTAGTTCTCTCCCTTCTTGAGTTAGTTGATTTTCTCATCGAGCACTGGCACATCTGCTCTGTTTTCAATGGCTGTATGGGTTGTGTGGAGCTTGGCCAAACATACATGTTATACTAAATAAATAAATAATGATTGTTAGTACTTGTCTAATATACACACGCTGAGTATATTTGTATTATTACATTTAAACTCTGAGAGTCTGCCTGGACAACTGCTCCTTAATTACTAAGTATAGGTTAAATGCAGAGAATAATTTCCCCACTGTGGGATTAAGAAAGTATTCATTATTTTTTTATTTATTATTATTATTATTATTACCAGGACTCTGAAAAAGAAGCAGCCAAACCCACATTATCTCTCCGCAGAGGAGTGGGTCAATGACTTACGGCAGCCACCAGATGGCGATAGAGACCACAACATCCCTTTTTCTCATTAGCAGAGCTGAGTCACTTTGTTTCTGATTTGTTTTTTAATTAATTTAAAAAAGTACACAAATGTACTTAATGGCTATTTGAGCTCATTATTTAGTGCATTTTTTGTATAATGTTCAATCCACTCCATTGTACCCATCAATATTTAAATAGTATCGCTAAAGCTAAAGTTATGAATGATTAAAAATTATAAAATGTGTAATCACTCGTGCATTCATTATTAATAACGTTTCATGGCTGTTCGCACCCTAAGGCACCCTTGTTTATTTGGGTCAGGATTGGTTCATATCTTGCTTTTGTGTGTGGACACAAAGAATGAGCAGATATGACTCATTAGAAACAGGATTGTGTGTGTGCCTCTTATTTATTTGTCTTCATGAGCAATTCACTGGATAAAACAAATACTGTTACAACACAAAAAAAAGAAGAAGAAAAAATATATTCCAAAGTAAATTTGGCCACATGTCATGTACATGTACAACGTCATAATAAAAAGACAGGAGATCACCTCTTGTCGCTGCTTTTCTCCATTTTTAATAATGATAATTTAAAAAAAACTTGTCACTGTTTTAGGCATTCACATCGGAATCCCGTCAAACCACCTTCGCTTTTGTTTTATTAATTTTTTTGTTATTTTGGTTGTTTTCTTATTTGCAAATGCAAAAAAACAAACTTGTCGACAATAAATAATACTGTAAAATGTACACACACAAAAAAGAAGAGATTTGACAGTCCACCACAAGTTAACACGTGACACAGATCCCTTCTGAGCAGAACTGTGACGTCCATACAAGTTACAGGAAGAAAAGAAGAGCTCATCATCTATACATTGACACTATAGCGAGATAACAAAGTCGTTGTTTCTGGTATATTTTCATTTTATACAAAGGAGGGGGGGAGGGGGGGGTCTCCTTCATTGTCTTAACTGTGGGGATTATACAAGCAAGAGTTAAGGCAACTTCTCTGTTGGTTCTGGACCGGATGGACTCGTGCTTTTATTTAGTTTTTTTTCTTCGGACCCACTCGTCTAGATTTGGGGTTGGAGTTTAGTTTTCATTGCATAATTCAGTCCATTGCCAGAAAGAGGAATGCTGGGAGATTTCGGCAAGAGTGCGCGTGCCATTCGCTAAAAAAAAAAGAAAAGAAGAAGATTCGGTCCAGGTTCGGGATCTCCACGTGAGAGGCACGTGGGGGGACGGTACGGCGACGCGACCCGGTGCGGGTATCACGGGGCCGGACGTCACGTGCACGTTGTTTCGTCTGGCGTGTGCGTGTGTGTGTGTGCGTGTGCGTGTCAAGCAGGAGGGAGTGACGTCACAGCAGATTTAGGCAAGCCCACTTCACTGGACTACATTTGTAAGTTTAGCCTCGCGGTGGTGTAAGACTAAGAGTCAAGAGAACGCCACCTAAACTATTACATATAATATTAATAATACATTAATGTAAAATAAAGGAAGTATCAGCATTTTGGGGAAGTCACTATCAGTTTAGCTTAGCATAAAGACCGGAAACAGACAAGATAAAGATCGTAAATTAGCTAGCCCCAGTTCTTTCCAGTTGCTATGCTAAGCTAAGCTAACCGACAGCTGGCAGAGTGGGAACAATCTTTTCCTTTGACCCTCAAGTTAAGTGCACTTCCCAAAATGTTGAACTATTCCGTCAGTTACCCAGGCCACGAGCTCCAGTGGACACTCTCGTCCTGAGGGTGGCGCTAGAGGACAGCTCACAGAGAGTCCAAATGGGAAGAGGGCTCGTCCTCTGATTCACTCCATTGTGCTCCATACATTGTCATGGCACTGTGCCCACTGAGCCATCTTTCTTGTCCCTGCTGCTCGCCGGACTAAAGAAAGACAAGAACAGATCCGTCTGCACGACTTCTAACATTGTGACCTTTCTTTTCCTTTCTCAAGGTCAGGCATCATGCTTTTAACATTGCTAGCAGAGCAGTGCTACGGCGTTCGTTAGCCGGCAGCAGCAGACAAAGGGGCTAACGGGGACGGCGTGGTCCTCAGCCGACGCGATGGTCTTTGTACCTGCACACGAACATGGCCGACCTCAGACAAAGGAGAGGGCCGTGTCAATGGCGTCCATTAAGGAGGTCATGTCCTCTGTATATTGTTGCATCCTGTGACAGGAGGAGGGGGCTTTACACTCTCACAACCTACACACAGTGGGTGTTTTAAAAGTGTGATAGGATATAGCATTTACAGAAAAGTATAACTGAACAGATGTCTGAATATATGAATAAATATAAACGCATTCGAGATTTTGGGCTTCAGGTCCAAATGGTGTGGGGGGGTGTTTGACCTCTAAAGATCCCGGCGGTGGCCTTGTATGAATCCCATGTCAGAACAACTCCGGTGTCCAGTTTCTTTGCGACATCATCCCTGTGAGAAGTATAGTGGAGTAGTCAGGGGGCTTCTGCTCAATAATTAAAAGATGCTGAGCTCATGGATGTCTTGAAAAAGGAAAATCGCCACTTGTGGACAAAAGGCGCTTCAGCCACTTTAAAAAGGAGAATTTTTCCACTGCCATTGATTGCGGAAAAATTAAGCATTGTGTGTGTGTGTGTGTGTGTGTGAGGACGGGGCGGGGGGAGGGGGGGGGGTGCTTTAAGTGGCACCAAAGCTGGGCCTTGGCAAGCTGAGCCTAAATGCCTGACTAACAGGCGACAGATAGAGTTACACACTGCTTACTTGTGAGTCAACACTCTAATCTCAACTGGGCTTTGTGCTTGCATCTGCCTCACTCAACCACGTGCACCGGGTTACATTTACTATATTCATTGTGTGTGTGTGTGTAGTATGAGCACGCTGGTATGCTTGTGATATGTGAATATGTGCGTCAGTCCTGGTTTGGACACAGAATGAACCGCACGGTGTCGCAGCGTGACGGTATAATAAATCAAAGTGAGACGGGTCGGGACTGCAAATGGACACGCGTAATGTAGCTCGCGACCGAGCATCACTCAAATCCTTTGTGTCTTGTTTTTAAAAATCCAGATTCATATTTGGGCCTTGCAGCGTGGACACAGTGCAGACCTTCAGGGAGAGAGTAAACCATAAAGAGAGACAACGGGGTCATTTCAACACCCACTTTTGTATCTTCCCTTTATTTTTAAGTGCTTGGCATTTTGGCAACTATAAATTATCTGGTCCAATCCTCAATTTGAAATATAATTTCCGCAAAAACTAGGTGACGCGTCTTGTTTCCGTGCATCAGAGGCCTTTGGTGATGACACCTTGTCTGGTACAACGCACCCTTCTCCACAGGAGTGCTAACAAAATACTGGCTTTGTTTGACCGGCGCCGCTCGCAGGCTTCGAGTCCGCGGTGTAACCGGATCACATCAAACCCGAGGGTTGCCCAAAAGGCGTGCTACTGAATCGGGGACAACGCTTGGCTCTGAATTTGGCTGTAAAAAAAACACAAATAAATGGCCCCAAAAAATTAAATGAACAAAATTCAGCATCTGGGGCAGAAGCAAAAGGCAAAAAAACCGATCCAAATTATTTCCCCAAAAATTTATTTTATCTTCAGTGTGCTTCTTGGAGAAAACAGAATTTCTTGAACAGTGTTCCTCGAGGTCCCAACATAATTATTCATGAGAATAAAAAAAGAAAGAAGAGCTTCCCTTCCTTACTAGCCCATTCCAGGAGACATCACCGGTAATGTATAATAGAAAAAGATGAAGCGCCGGCCCGAAGGTCGGTAGAGCTTCTACATCGCCGGCCCGGTTGTTTTTGGGAGGCGCTTTGAAATGTCCTCAAACAGCAACGGGCTATTGCCGTCACCGGTGAGGCTCCAGAGGGTGTAAAAAAAATGTCAATAGCAGGAATGATTATCGTGACAGCTCCTGTCTCCACATTTCAATTGAGTGAAGTTTAAGAGCAAACCAATAGGTTCTAGGGGGAAGAAGGAGAAAAGAAAGAGAGTAAAAGTGGCAAAGATTGTATGATTCCACCCACACACCATTACTCGCTTGCTGGTGAAGTTTAATATCGGATCCTCCAGTTCAGTGGGAATAATTGTCAACACGACTAGTGATTTCATGTCCAAGGACGGATGTCCAGCCTCTGATTTAAACATCTCCTTAAAACTGGCCCTTCATTCATATTGCAATGTATTCATGCTTGTCGTGCTTCTTTTTAAGCTACCGCCCATCCAGAACGCTTCGTGTCAGGTTGGCAGGAACATTTTATATTTTATTTCTTTGCTGGTTTGATAGAGCTGAATTCTTGTATCTTATTGCCAGGTCTGGAGCTTTACAATCTAAACTTCGTGGAATTCGCTCTATGCCTTCGTGATAAGTTGTGCGAGGATAAAAAGTAGCTTACTGGCGCAGAGATTTTTTTTGTGCACTCGCCAGGTTGGATCGAAACAAGAGCGCTGAGTCGAGGGATGGAAATCTCTCCATCGGGGGCTCCTTCGCTAATTCGTAATTCCGTAGTGGCGAGGCGATACGGAGGGCACTTGCTTCGATAGGGGGTGGGGGAGGGCGCATGAGGTATGAGGGGCAGTGTGTGGGCTGAGAGTCTCTAAACGAGAGGCGAGAAGCAGCGGGGCGGGGTCCTCCCGTCGACAGGGATGTGTACCTGTCTGCAGGTCAAAGGTCGAGTGGATCACGACGTCGAAGGCTGTAGAAGTTCAGTCCATCGGAGCCGCTCCGCTGTGACGCACATCACCGCGTCCGGTTGGTCTCTCATCAGTCGTCAGAAGGCGATTTGTGGTGCTGGTAGACTGGACGATGAGCGAGTGTGTGTGTGAGTGTGTGTGTCTATGTGTGTGTGTGTGCACATGTGCAGCGGTGTAGTTGGGAGGTGGCGGGGAAGGGGCAGGTGGGGTGGACAAGTGAGTTTCGTTGATGGCACTGTGGTCCTCAGAGGTTCCATCTGTGAAACAGAGTGGGAGGAGAGTTAGACTGAGTCGCCCCCCACAACCCCCTTTGTAAAGTCGATGCAGGAAACCAAAGCAGGCAGCTCCAACTTTCAGTTCAAGGTGAGTGGGAGAACAGAGGGTGTTGAATTCGGAGCAACGGGCCTCATACAGGAACGGTTCCCGTGTTCTCAACACTGAGAATCAAACTGAGAGGAGTGCACATTTACAGCGGGCACATTTCATTTTGGGTTTATTCTCTTGGGGGGATGCATTCGGTATCAGCTCGAGGACACTTTTAAGGCAAATAAAGAATGAAATATATTCAGGGTCTGTTTCTCTGGTGGCGTTCATTTTACATATTGTTTCGGATCATTCCTAATAAAAGCGTGGGAAGAGGCGAGATCAGAGTATGCCATTTTTTGTTTATTCTCCGACATCAAAAGTCATACACTGTGTATATTTTGGTATCTGAAGGTATATTTCCCCTCAGCTGCTTGTGTGTGTTTTGCAGCACTAACGGTGCATGAGGCTGTGATTTCCATCTTTTGTCACTATTAATTACTCATTCAGAGCAATTCCGTTTCCGCAACTTGAATCGGTCTTCAATCGCTCTTGAATACAATTCCATTAAATTAGCAACCCTGAGGAGTGGATCATTCATTTTAATATTAATGTGTTGAATACATCCTTTGACATGATAGATGTTTCCTTTCTGAATCTCATAGAGAGAAATCTGCCAGTCAAACTAAAACAACAGGTCACTTATCTGTCAAAGAAGAGAAATACATGAGTATACCAATGGGACATTTGTGGGCTGAACAAGTTCTCTGGCAAATAAAAACAAGGTCATAACATGTTATTTTAATGTTATTAACAAGATGGCTTCCCTTCTGGTTCACTATACCTTTTTCAAGGTTTTTTAGAGTCAGTTCCCCTCCATGTCACATTCAAATACTGTCTGTCCCAGTGGGGTTAGGACTCTTCTGACATGCTTCTTGGATAGAAACGAACCTGTTTGTTTGACCACTGTCCGTCTGAACCAAGCATCACATTGTGATATTGATACGCCTTTTTCTTATTCTACGCTGGACTGTACAGAACATAGAATAACCCTCTCGCCACAATTTCCCCAATTGTATGATGATCAGATAATAATCAACATTGGTTAAGAACATTTTAGAATAAAAAAAGGTCCATTCAAGTAGTTCCTGAAATACATGCTGGGAAGTGAGAAACATCAAAAGAGAAAAATCTAAAAGTGACTGATTACTACTACAACAAAATATCAATGAGTAAATCGGTGTAAATTCCTATTTAGATGAAGAGTCTGCACGACTACATTAGAATGTTTGTCGGAGCACTCTGGGGTAAACCCACCTCATTTATTTTGATTGCGGATTCGCAGACACCTCCTCTTCAGCGGCGGCTCCAGCTCGGCGGTCCCGTCTGCTGACAAAGGGGCGCTGATGGAGCAGGACAGGATGGCCGTCTTGTCAGCGCCGGGCTTTGGCACAGGCTGGATGACCACGCAGCCTCCGGTCGACAGCAACGGCAGGGCGAAGGGGTGCTCACCCTCCTCCCTGTTGAAGTCGGGATCTGGCTTCCCCTCCACCGTCTCCACCATCTCGTCTTGCTTCCCCGGCTCACAGTCCCCAACTGAGCAATTGTTCTCTTTCAGTGCCTCGTGCTCCAGCTCCCCGTTGGCTGGCTGCCGCTCCTCGACCTCTCCTTCTCCAGCAACGCCGTCTCCTCTTGGGTCGGGGTAACACTCGAAGGCGGGAGCGAGTAGCGAATGGCATCCCGTACCATTGACTATGACATTGCACGGGGCGGCAGGGCTAGCTTGGAGGTGGGGCAGCGTTTGGGGCTCGGTCCGTGCTGTGCCGGGCAGGGCTGGTGGGGTACGGTTAGAGATACAGGGAGTTAGCTGGCTCACTGGAGCATCATCGTGGAAAGAAGGGCTGCTGTCACCGGAGGGAGGGCCTGATGATTCCAGTGTGTTTGGGTGTGTGGGCCCTTCCGGCTCCGTGGCACTGAGGAGGCCCTGAAAGAGGACCCCTTCACCCCCGTCACGACTGCTCTTCCCTTCCCAACTCAGCACAGCAGCCGGTGGAGATCTCGACTCCGTCTCCGCCTCTACTTTGACCTGGACCCCAGGTAGCATCCTCTGAATCACCTGCTGTTGGCATGGCCTCTGGCCCACCGTTAGATCGATAACGCCCTCTGTCGGTGCGGCGCCACTCGTTAGACATGCGCTGCCCGAATTGTCCTCTGCCTTCACAGTCAAGTCCACCAGCGCCGTCCTGCTTCTCTCTGAGCGCACAGGAGAGAGGCGCTCTGCAACCGCCGGCTCTACTTTCTGCTCCCCTCGATCATCTCCAGAGGACCCTGGAAAGTGGGGCCAAAAGAATGAAGTTTCGGAGGACTCTGGACCACCGCGGAAGTTGCCCCTGCTCTCCGGATGGTCCCAAGTTTTGGGGTTGTAGGGAATTGGGATTGGAATTGGGATCGGGACTGGGAGTGGTACTATGACAGGGTAAGGGACCAAGAGAGTTGGTGGGGGTACCAATGGGGCCAAGGATGGCATGCCAAAGTTCATCATTTGGGGCATAGGAATGCGTCCATTGGGCATCATGTTGACTGGGGGGAAAGGGGGCATGCCTGGCATGGAGAGACCAGGGTAAGGGGGCATCATGCCAGAGTTCTGATTGGACGAAGGGTGGACATGTGGAGACAGCAGGGGCCTGTGCATGTTGCTTGAGGCTGAGCCCATTGTCCTCGGAGGAGGTGGACCAATACCAGGAATGAGAGGGTTTGACAGGGGGCTGTGGGGACCCCCTGGATGGGCAGAGGGCCGAAGGAACGACGGACGCATCTGCTGCATCATTTGATGCTCCATGAACAGCGGCAGGGGCATGGGTCCCCGGGGCGTCATCACCATGGGAGGGCTACCGGGAGGAACCCCGACAGGTGGGTGCAAAGTGGGCATAGGTGGGGGGTAAAGTGTGGGGCTCTCGTGGGGTCTGGGCGTGGGGATTTTGGCTGAGGAGGACGAGGACGGGGAGCAGTAGGCAGCAGTGTCTGAGGGTGAGGTGGCAGAGGAAGGGCCCAACACAGAGGTGGCGGAAGGCCCCCCCGGTGAGGGAGCCTTGCGCCGCAGGTCCGTTAACGGCGTTCCCCAGGATTCAGGCGTGAGCAGCTGGACCCCTCCACCGCACTCCATCGTACCCTCCCCACCCAGCCCGTGACCTGGGTTACACAATCCTCCAGGCAGTGCAGCCTGGGTCTCCTTGTAGAAAATGTCCATCTTGTATTGGTTCAGGCATTTGGCACTGCAGAACTGCAGCCGCCGCTCACCAGCACCAAAGTCCAGGTACTCCTTCGTGTGGCGTATATGTTTGCACCAGTCGCACACCTGTGGCAGAAAACACACACAGTACACACGCCGCATCAGCACCTGTCAATGCATACAAAAGACTTGTAATTTGTTTGTGATGAAATGCAACGTAATCTCCTCTGAAGTGAACCGGCGACATAGGGACATTAAAAAAAACATACGGCTGCCTTTAAATACTTTTAAAATCTGTTAAGAGCAAAGACTTAACTTTGCATCTAGTTGGAATGCACACGCCTGTATGTAACTGGTTTACTTAACGTAGGTGTGTGTGTTTGGTTGTGTGCGTGTCTGAATCGATGTAAATGTGCACATGATGACATTCTGCTCAGCTGCTAAGTGGTATTGAAATGACTTTGTCTTTAACTTTCTATCCTGATGAGGAACGCCCATTGCACACCTTCTGTCTGCAATAAAAAACACTTTCGGGCTCATTTTACCACAGAGTCCTCGGAGACTGACGCCCCGAGGCCAAAAAAAAGAAGATTTGACCCAAATGGCATTAGGTACTTGGTATTGAAGTGTGTGCTGACTGGTAGACAGACATTCACTTTAAGTTACTTTAAAGGGGAGATTGATTGATTGATCAATACTGAATTACGCAGGCAACAGGCACCTACGTTATGGTTGCAGTGGCTTGAAGCAGATGTTTCTTATTTTGACATTTAAGCCCTGAAGTTTGGCTAAATGGACGATATCCATTATGTTGTCATTTGTCTTATTCCTGTGTATAAATGACTGGACATACATGATGGGACTATATTAGTGACCACTGCACTGCCGATTATTACGGAAAACGCTTCATTGATTAAAAACCTTAATGATGCGTGTGATGTTTTATATAAGAGCAGAATAAAAAAAAATAGATCTGTGTCAGCGCGCAGGTGCTGTGTTCTCGACACAACATGACGATTGTTGTCATTTACACATGTTGTAATGCAAAGTAACACAAATGCATTTTGTCTTTAAGAGGATACTCTGCAAATATGCTGTATTGTGATAAAAACGGCATCAAAATACCACAATGCAATGCAGCCATCCTCAAACTCTATTCCTCAGGGGCTCAAGTGAAAAGTTGTCTCTCTTGCTCACTGCAGTGGCAAAGATCCTGAAACACCCCGCCGCACTGCCTCATCCCTGTTCTACACCTATGCAGCACACACACACGCACACACACACACACACAAATGCACATTTTCCTTTGGGAAGAAAATGAATGTGACCCTGGTGGAGCAGATAGCAGTGGGCGAGCCCCGAACACGACGTTACTCGTCAGGCCACACACAGCTCACTCTGTCAGCTCCGGGAGGAGTGGCAGGTCCTCGCTGGAGATAATTAAGGCATTAATCAGTTGTCAGACCCCTCAACGACATCCATCCATCACACGGACCCTTAAGCCCCCCCTGCTGAATGTTAATAAGTTGAGGGATGCAAACGGAGGCGGACACCTTTTTTTTTTGCAACTCTGCATAGCGACAACGGTGTGTTTGGCAGGATCCCGTCTGGCAGCATCCGAGAGACGTGTGGACTCACGCTGGCCGCTGGGGCAGAATCCAAAAGAATACCCGGCATGCTGTGCCGCAGCTGCTACCCGTGTCAAACACCAGGTTCCTCGCGTTCCTCGTGTGTTTTACAACCGATGCTCTGAAATGAAGCAGACGACGACCAAAAGGGTCAAAGTTTAAAAAGAAAAGACGTGCTGGAGTCCTCCAGCGCACGGGGGAGGGGTGGGACGACGACGACACGGCCGACCTGCACGAACGCAGCTCGGGAGGAATTTCCTACACCGACGCTTGTAACGGGATCAGAGAGCGGAGGACACGCGGCACGCCGCCGGCCCTCAGGATGTCAGCGCCTCCAACTCGACACGTTTCAACTGCCCATTTAGTCCTGGCTAACGCAATGAGCCGCGACTGAGTACGAGTCAAAAAGGTGCTCTCGCAACTTGAGTCTGATAATGGTAGGCCCGGGATATTTAAAATAATGAATGTGCTGAACAGTTTTCATTTAGTTTTTTTTCTCCTCGACTCAGAAAGACAGATGGAAAGCACTTAACGACTTTCTGCACTTTGAGTGAAATTTCACTGCGCATTACGCTAATGGAGTTGTGCTTGCTCTCCTGCTCTCTGTCTCTATCTCTCTCTCTGTCTCTAGCTCTCTCCCGAACACCACACAGATGTTTGCAGATGAATATAATTATGCTCATTTATTTCCCGGCGTGGCCAACGAACCGGCAGCGGCGGCGGCGCAGCTTAACCGTTTGCGTTACAACAATTAGACGCGCTTCTAAACAAGTGCAACCTCCTCGGCAGTCGTCGCTTTCTCTCTCCAGCTCTAGCGTCTAATCCGCTTCAATGGGACATCGGGTGAGACTGTTCTCAAGGGCGGGGGGGGGGGGGGGGTTAAGGGCCGTTGAGAGCGTTGAAAAGGTCTTCGGTCGCAGAGTCGACGGAACAGGTTGTGGGCCGACGGGGCCGCAGAGGAGCGCGAGAGAGTTCCACGCGGCGGAGGAGAGGAAGAGGTTGCAGATGTGGAAGAGATCTAACAGGAAGCGGAAGATTTCGCTAACGAGAAGGCGGTTGCATGGGGGGGGGGTCAAGAGGCTGAGCAGAGGTTGTACGTTTCACAAGAGGCCGCGGCGCCTGAAGTGGTTTCATATGTAGAGCGAAGCGAAGAGGTTTAAGCAGTATAAAGGGAGAGGCTTGTATGCCTCCCCCTCCCCCCACTCCTGTTTAAGGTCGATATGTGATTCTTTTGACACTTCTCAGATTGCTGCTGTAATCGGCAAGTGCAAAAACACGAGGATTAAACCCAGGAAAAAATGGGAGCAGGTGCTTGAGGCGAGCCGGTCGCTTAGTTTTTACTTGAACCGTCTCATGCAATCTGCAGCGACGTCTTCACCGTGAAGACGAGTCCACCGACGATGGCAAACAGACACGCCGGGCCTGTTGCATTGTGGATCCAGTCCAAAAACTAGAATATGGACTCTGCTATTGTTAAGCACCTGGTCCGCCGTGAAGAGAAAACAGAACAAAGCTCCCGCGTACATTTACACAAGAAGATTCAACTTTGGCAACGCTTAACAGACCATCTGCAACATGTGGACTTGTTGCTATGATTAGCCAAAAAATCATTTTCCAGGGCCTCGTCTATCGAAATATATCCATCCCGATGGTTCTAATTAGCTGGCATACAAAAAAAGAAAGGGAGGGGGGCGCGCGGAGGGACTGGTTGGTATGCGTTCCCAGTGTTTTTTTAATTGGATTTACCTGATGTCTTCGTTAAAAAAAACCTGAATGGAGCGTGACAAGTTTGAACTGCAGATAAAAGCCAGAGAGGAGCCGAGCTGAGGTGCTCTTATCGTCGCCGGCCATCGGCCATCGCCCATTACAGACGCGACACACAAAGGCTCTCGCTTGGCCGGGCGAGCCTCTCATCTAACACTCTCGCGCACTGGGAGCTGAATAACTCCGGCTGCAAAGGATGATGAGACCGACCTGGCGGGCCGCGTTTGAACGCCGCTGCAGCGGACTGGACTAAAGATCTCTGTTGGCACGTCTGGCACAACATCTTCCCTCGAAGCAAAACTTGGGAATTTTTGGGGGGGAAATATGTGTCTTCCCTTTCTTGACAAGAGTTCCACGAGAAGACCAAGACGACGTACGTCTGCAGCTGCATATCTTATTTTAGCATGAAGACTATAAACGGGGAAACTAGTCAGTCCAAATGTCAATAAAATCTGCTCCCCAGCATCTGAAGCTCACCAACAAACGACTTATCGATCTCACTCATGCACAAACCAAATCATAAGAGTGACACACAAGAGTGTTTTTTAATGAGGATCGTGTGCTTTTGGCTTTTTTTTACACAAACAAGGTGATAGACAGAGCTCGGCTTCACCGTGGTTCATTTGTCAGGGACGAGAGATGTATCGTACCAGATTTCAGTCTCTGCTAAACTAAGCTAACCACCTGCTGGCTGTAGCATCACAGCATCATTTAGCTTCGATAGGCAAGGGGTCCAAAAGGGCAAAGATTTAAAGGAACATGTTGTGGCTCTCTGGTGGCACGTTCATTCTGGCCGTCGTTTCTATGGGTTGTGGCAGCTTTGGATGAGCTCAGAAAACACAGCAGCAACGCTAGAACGACGTCCGATGGGGCAAGATGCGAATGGTCCGACATTCAACCATCAGATTAGCGAGATTATCTAAGCCACATTCAAGAGTTAGGGTTTCCAGGACCAACACATGTAATGTGGGTTATTTGACGGTTTGATATTGTTTTTAATCTGTCAACTAAATCTGTGGCTCATCTGTTGGTGTGTTTCAAACCTCACCAGTGGACTGCTTGTGTTTCTGGACTCCTTGTTAGTGATGCTGCCACAATCCAAGATCTCAGCTATCAACTTCAATGAGTCTGATGTTATTATTAGACTATCGAATACCATAGAAATGAAAGACTATTAAATTATAAGCAACACCGTAATAAACCTCTTAAAGCAGCATATGTGGCCTGTAAGAGGTTTGCTGTATATCCCAGTGTCCTTTGTTGTGATGGAGACCACCGCCTGTTTTCTTTCACTAAATTATGAATGATCTATTTAAAACATATAAAGTTTAATACAATGTTCAATAAAATATCAAACATGAATAAATCTTTAGTTTCCTTGTCTGACGACTCCTACAAATGCCCAACACGGGGCCCTGAATATGAATGGTATCATGAAAATGAGCAAAGCAAATAACACAACACATGAAAAAAAAAGTTATGAAAACGCTCAAAACTTAAATGTGGGCAAACTTGATGTAAAACATAGCGTGTGTGTGTGTGTGTGTGTGTGTGTGTGTGTGTTGCGTCTTATTTCCTGGGCTGACAGAGTCTTGATTAATGTCTGTTATTACAGTAATGCCCAAAATATGTCAGGAAGAGATGAAAATTATACACTTGGAACAAAGAAACAACATCAAAACATATTTGTGCAGTAGCCATCAAGCTTAGACTCTATCTGGTGTTAGAGGGTTACGGTCCTTACAAGCACATCGCTGTTTGTCTTGAAGACAAGCCTGGGCGTGTCCTGAGTAAAGCTGTGCTGGGGTAATTTCCCATCGAGGCCACCGTCGTCTCTCGCCTGGGGGGGAGAAATAATGGCTTCTTTTTACGAACGGACAAAATAAACAGGTGAACAGAGGCAACAAGGAAACTCAGAAATGGAAAACAACAGTGAGGAGAGAGGAACAGAAATGGTGACTGTAAAATGGGTGAACAATAATTTGGTTTGTGTTCAAACCAATCAACAGGATTCTCAAAAACAAAACTGTGTGTGTGTATATGTGTGTGTGTGTGTGTGTGTGTGTGTGTGTGTGTGTGTGTGTGCATGCATGTGCATTGTGGAGGAGTCCTCAAGGCATTTCATTTAGACATTCAAAGTGCCGCCTGCTGCCGCAGCCGTGCGTGTTCGTTCAGACACCCGTTTATTTCAGACAAGAGCGGAACATTTAAACACATAAAATATAAACAAATTTAGTAATCACGGCACTCTAACTGTGAATAAATTATAAACATATGGAGGGTCCTGACATGAGTACACGGCCTCTTTTAATCCTGATATTTGCAGTAGCACTACCGTGGTGAAGTAACGTCCAAGGCCGTGAGTAACATCCTCAGTCATGAATGTAAGTGTCTTGTGTCTCCTTGATACTCTCAGTAGGAGGTTAGGTACTATACCTAAAGGCTCTGGACATCCACACATGCAGATAAGACCTGGATTGGATGAATATATATTCGATAAAATAACTTGGTGGCATGAAAACATTTTTCCGGCATTGCAGAAACTGCTAATACGTTGAATGCTGACGTCAACAACATAGCGTGAGATCGTAAATGATGGCCCGTTTACAGTATGATAGACAGAATATAAAGCGGAGTACGCTTTAGAGCGGGCTTACTGTGATAGACAGGTCGCTGCCACTACCGGAGCCATGTACAGTGAGTACGGAAAGTATTCAGACCCCTTTACATTTTCACTCTTTGTTTCATTGCAGCCATTTGCTAAAATGAAAAAAGTTCATTTTTTTCTCATGTGATATTTCAGTTTTTCTTTTTTAAATTTCTACATTTCTGTTTTTTTCTGTCAAGATGGGGTGCAGAGTGTACATTAAAGAGAAATAAAAAGAACTTTTTTTTATTTAAGCAAATGGCTGCAATGAAACAAAGAGTGAAACATGTAAATGTATCTGAATACTTTCCGTATACACGATATATACGGCGTCTCTCCATTTCCCCTGCTGTCAAAAAAAGTGTTTCCTCTCCCGCGAGCGCCTGTAATCGCTATCTAACAGCACCAGTTTACGGACACGGCAGATTCACACAGGATTTCAATCATGTTCTTTCGTTCGAGTTAATGAAGCATTTTATTATTTTTGCCAACGTGGTACTTTTTGTCAGGATTTTGAGCATTAAAACGAGAGGTTAGCGTCCCTCTTCGAGCGGTTAAAGTCGTGTATTGAGCTGGTGTATCGTCGCGCTGTTGCTTTAAGTCAGTTCGATATGCAGCTCTTGCAGCTGGTTGCCTTGGAGATGAATCTCACATCGCTATAAAACACAACACGCTATGGATGACTGCTAACATTTACTCATGCTATTTTTCGGTGTGACCCTTGCCACAAAAAAAGAGCAGAATTTGACAGTAACTTTTAGTGTTGTGGGTTTAATTTGCCTGTGCTGTAATATTAATAATCAGAACTCCTTCAAACATTCATATCATCCGTAAAGTGAGTCGGTCACTGTGAGCCGTGTAACCTCTGAGGCAGTCAAAGGTCTTGGTCAAAATGTTGTTACACAGAGGTTATCACAGAGGCTTTGTCTGGCACTTTGACACGTGTTTTTTTTATTGTGTTTCAATCAATGAGATGCACTTTTAAATCAAATAGGGTGATATAATTGGTTCATATTTTACAGCCACGGGGCAAGTGAGCCACCGTTATCAGAAATGGAGATTTTCGGCATTCCCCTGGTGCCCCTAATCTGACATTTCTCATTCGAGGCCCGAGCCACTGACAGGTGACCAACTGGCCCGGGAAGCCCCTCTTTCATATCATGCTCCCCTTAAATTGCCCGCTGCAACCTTTGATTTGTCACAGATGTTCACCCCCCCCCCCCCCCAGCTCTGCCCCTCTCTGGATGACACCAAAGGGCAATTCTGTTGTATATTCTACACTTTCTTTCCCCATCTCCAAAGACCGATTGAGTTTTGCCTCGTCTTCCATCTGCTCCCCTCTCCTCCAGGTATGGGTTTCCCATTCCAGGTGTGACATAAATCAAGTTCAGCGGTCTTATACGTTGGCTTTTTTTGGGGCTGGACTGGGAAGGATATGGTGTCGGCATCTGAACACCGCGTTCATTTACAATGTGTTTTTAGCTGTCACACACACACAAGAAAAAGGTTGGTCGAAAACTAAACCAGTTAGAGGTCATGGCTATTTAGAAGAACAGTGGATGGAGTAGGCTTCTCCATTACAGCTCACACACACACACACACACACACATATGCACCACGTCTCCTCAGACACATATCACGCGGACACACTGGGAGACAGAGTAGATACACGTGAACACACACGGGTCTGGGCAGGCATTTGAAGACATGCACACACGCACACACACACACACACAAAGATGCGCCATTGTGCTATTATTCTGTCTCCAGTTTGTGCTCTGACCCCCTGGCCCCGTGCCAGCTCATTTGCATATTGCACTAATGAGGTGTTGGCACTGTGAACGAGGCGCGAGGCGCACACAGACAGATGAAGGAGAAGGGATGAAGACAGATCGACAGACAGACAGACAGACAGACAGTTGTTTTGGGTTCTTTATAATGTTATATATTTTTTTCCTCATTGCTCATCCATCACGCTAGTGAACTGCAGCTGCCTCCCCCGGCCGAAGGTCCCTATGCGAACGCCGGAGCAGGACATCGGCCGCCCAGCTCCCCCTCTGCTCGACTCCGGCCGTCCTGAGGGACACGTCACACCAGCTGCTGCCACGCTGGCCTCCATCTGGGCACGGATACAAGTCCAGGTGTGTGTGTGTGTGTGTGTCTGTGTGCGTGCACGCCCTGTCACCTGCCAAGAGCGCCCCGTTTCCCAGAGATAGACGCTCGCAGACAGGCTTTCCCAAAAATCCAAAGACAAACACAGCCAAGCTCATCTCCAAATCCCAGAAAACGAAGGTGCAGCTCTGGCTCTGCAGGCGTGTGACGGACACACACACACACACACACACACAAAACACGCTCCGTGTTTTGAAACACAACGTTGGGTTCAGTTTGCGGTGTTTAGGCCCGATCTAATCAAAACCAGAGGTTTTCTAGGGTAGGGTGGTGGTACTTTATGGCATTCTACTCAGTAGAAGTGTATTTTCTCAAAGAACTGGGAAGTCGGATCAAGGAAAGCACACTTTTAAAAAGAATAATAAAGCCTATGGATCTTTGTCGAAGCGTTTGAGTACATTGCTGTGATTGTTTTCTCGAGGCCAATTTGCCTGCACGAAGCGCACGATTCAAAGGGGTGGAGCCAATACTGTTCGAAATACATCTTTAAATTGTCAAATGTCACAAGCCGACAAAGAGTATTTCCTCCCACGCGGTCGGCATTACGACACCACGAAATGTGCGCCGGCCAATTCCCCCTCTACCCCCAAAATAAGTGAATGTACGTGGCTCCACTTTTTTTTTAACAATCTCAACGCCGAGTTAGCCGGGGTTACTTAAAAAAAAAAAAAAAACTTTATTTCAGCTGAATAGCTGGCAGCTATGAGATAATCACCTTCCTCTCTGTGCCCCGGAGCTGTGTCAGGCAGGCCTCAAGGCTTCCAAGCCTGAGCTGCAATATGCAGACACATTTCATCACACACAAACAATACGTTCATTCACACACACACACACACACAGTCTCAGACTCCCTCTTTCCCTCTTATTCATTTTAAGTGTGTGCCCTCCTCGGCAACCACTTGGAGAGGCAAAGTAAATTGTGTGTGTGTGTGTGTGTGTGTGTGTGTGTGTGCGTGCGTGCGTGCGATTTGACATTTCTGGGCTGACATGAAGCGGCACTCTGCCCCCTCGCGCTTGGGGGGAGCTCCCGGGGAAAGACACTGATGGAGGTCTGAAGGTCCCCGGGGAGGGATTTCACGGTGTGAACAAAAAGTCGCTCTGCAGCAGAAACGACCTGCGAAACACAAGCTGCAGCCTCCTCGCTATACCTGCTTTAAATACTCTGTTTTTAAGAAAAGAAGTGGTTCATATGTTTGTTTGCGTGAAGGGTAAAGATGTATAAAGGTAATTGCACGCTTTGAAACGACACGAATTACGTAGATTATGTTGCGAAACCTTCGTCACTGTAACTCTGCCCCACAGTTAGAAATGTGAACTACGCCATGTTTATTATTTTATTTGCTGTTCATGCCGTGTTTTTGATTATTCATTTGTTTTAGTAAGTATAGCGTAATATTTTTTGTTTTTATTCCACAGATCTTTTTATTAAATTTTTCTATTTATAAATTGGGATTTCGCCGGGCGGTAAAAACTAAAAGTGTCTTAAACGTATTAAATGGAGAAATGTGCTTTAAAAAGGTTGCCTATAATTTTTTTTTTTTTAAGTGCTGTATGTTGAGAAACTCATGTTACAAGCTTCACAATTTAATGTTGTATGCAAATTGTTACGTTCCTTTACGTATTTTGCCTTTTTTCTTTCGTTCTGCATGACAAAATGTGATTAATAAATAATAAAAACTAAAAGAAATACACATGGCACATTATAGGCCACTGTTCAGAATTTGGAACGAGGCCTTCCTCTAGACATATTGGTCTAGAATTAATCTTTTCCCAGGGGAATTCAACCCTCCACCCCCAAAAAACTAAAACAAAACAAACCCCACTCCAGGACACAAACCAAACTGCAGAGAAAAGCAGATCGTTGACGCTCTTGCAACAGCAACAGCCCGTTTCATCACAATCGATGTCACAGCAGCAGACTCCTGCGTGCCGCAATTTCCTTCGACCCTAAATGACACCCGACGGGGAAGCAAAAGCCTCTCAACGAGACATTTACGCCACCGTAATTCATCACCGCTAATTGCCCCCCAAACTCAATCTTGGCACTGTGTCCAATGAGCGAGCATGTTTACCGGCGTTCGTGTCGGCTGCGAGATAGCGGAAGAGAAAACGGCGGCTGAGCTAACTCCGGCCTGCGGGCGGAAAGCAAAAGCTCCACCCTACGTTTACATTTTAACGCCTCTAATCCCAGAAGCCGCGCGACATCCACGGTGCCATCGGCGTCGACTTCAAACCTCTTTGTCGTTTGGCATTTGGCGTATATATGTGATATATATATATATATATATATATACATATATAGAGTTATGCAGGGATGTGAGAAAGCAGCAACCATAGACACCCTAGGAGGGGATTGGGTTTCATGGACGAGGCAGCTGAAGATATTTCATGCAACATAATGCCAAAGCCGTTGGCCCGCCCCCCTACAGCCCTCCACCACCTCCTCCCCCCCGTCCACTATCCAACACACACACACAGACACAAGATACCTCTTTTTCAGCCATGACGATATTTTGCAGTAGGGGGGGGGGGGGGGGAGAAAGCCTGCAGGCCGTGTTGTTGTGGCCAACCTTGTGGGTGTGCATGAAAAAAGAAACATGTGGGTATCGCTTACACAAATGGCCCGGCACGAAATGTGCGAGAACCAGACAAAATATAGAATCCGAGCCTCGGTGGCAGAGCAGGCCCTTCCTGTGTGTGTGTGTGTGTGTGTGTGTGTGTGTGTGTGTGTGAAGTCTGAATGGTCTGGAAGAAACATGGCTGACTGACTGGCTGAGAACAAGAGCGTGTGTGTGTGTGTGTGAAGGATATTTGTTTTTATAAAAGCGGCGCGTGAACGTCTCTCGGAATCGATGCCGTCGCGTGACCGTGTTTTGCACATTAATGTTCTGCCGGGCACTGAAGATGAATTCACTCGGCTCAACGTGAGGTCACCCCGTGGCTACGAGCCTCCGACCGCCATGGAGGCTCTCAGGAAGTGACGCGGTCGTCGCAGCTCAGAGACACACTGCTGTTTCTTCACAAAGCAGCCCGTTAATCGGTACGCATCATTAGGATGGAGCACTGTTTACTTCTGTGTGCTTTCACAGAAATATGATGGATGCAATTAACTCAAAATGGAGAGAGGCATTTTCCCTTCAATTTAAACATTTGTCATTTATATTTTTTTCTTTCTGGAAGACCATAGTAGAAAGATAGCAAGTCTTAGATATTAAGTAGAAGGTAATGTGCATTACAAGTATAGCTACTAAGGAGGGAGTTGACCTCAAATTAATGTTGAGATTGGTTTCTTTGCTGGAAAATGAAAAGTTTTTTAATTGAAGAGGGAATGCTTCTCTACAGTTTTTCTTTTCCAGTGCTAAACATAAGAGTTAACATCCCAGAGTTTTGGATATCATGGAGTCTAGCTGGGCCCACGCATCTTCTGCAGTTTAACGTGTCACAAGACAGGATGGACGAACCCCACGCCACAATAAAAGATGACTGTAATCGGTGGGACAAGAAACAGGAAGTAGTTCTGACTAAATTCCAGCTACTACTTCTAGCTAAATATTGCACAATTAGCTGCTACGTCTAGCTAAATACTGCACAGTTGCTCCAACTTAACAGCGTCATAACTTTACAGTTTAAAACTCACTTCAGAGGAAAATTCATTATTTTGTATTTTTTTATATAATTTGTCAAAATTAGAAAAAGAAAAAAAATATCCATGATTATACTTCAGTGGTGGAGTTTCTTTTTGGGGCAGAAATGGGCTTCCTCGTGAAGAAAGTCCTTAATTACAGGCTACTGATCATGATCTGTTTTGTTTACAATTATAATTCCAATCTTTGACATTCGATTCTCATGTTTCAACAGGAATTTTGGCAGGAACTATTGTTTGAACTGCACGTGTAACTTAATAAAATGAACATGATTTTTTTTTACATTCGTAGAGCACATAATCAAATATAATTGCATCAAGCACAGTTACTGTAATGAACAAAGTGTGATTAAAGCACTATGACTGATTGCTAAGTTTAAAAATACTATAATTAAACTGTATGAATGTGTGTAATGAAGGTATATGTCATTGGTTGACTGGCTGTGTATTGAGGACGGACAGGATCCAGACCTAACACGTAAACTTGACCTGAGTTTTAACTGTAGACTCTGGGATTCGTAGCATGGCGCTCGCTACACATTTAATATCAAATGGCATACAGTTTATCTACTTTTCTTTTTTTCTGACCCCCCCCCCCCTCCCACCGAAGCTCAGAGAACAAAATGAAAGCAGTTCAAACGCTGCGTTGATCGGATACGAAGCTCCGCAGCTCTCGCAACTGTCACAGACTCTTCTCCCTCGAGGATTCTACACGTCAGACTGTCCTCGCCGTCGCCTGACGAGACGGATGATTTGTCACCATTTCAACATTTAGAACAATGAAATAATAAAGAAAAGAAAACTACAAAGAAAAACTACAAACGTCTTCTAATGAACGTAAATGAGCTAACATGTCAAGGTAGAAAAATTAAAAACACATAGTATAAGCAACAGTACAGCAGACGTAAGACTCCGCTTGATTCTCATGCTTTAGGAAAAAAAGTGCCAGAAAAGAAAAGGACAACTGGATATCACTAACTGAAATGAACAGACAATACTCCCAGTGCACCCCTACGTGTTCCTGCTCCGGTGCAGTGCTTGAAAAGTGATTATGTTTAGATGGATAACTGACTTCAGGACAGACAAGCAGGAGAGTAAAACACGTCATACTCACAGCGTAATTCCTTATATATCCCAGCTTCGGTACAAGAGAGAAAGGAGATTGTTTAACTACAGTCATCGGGGTTGGGGGGGTTGGAGATGAAAACACAATGAAAACTTTGATATTTGCTGTTTTGCATCTGATGCACCGCAATGACCAAGACACTTTGTCGTTGACTGCCTTCAGGGTGTTTTTGGAGTAAAGTCCGGTGTTATGCATTTTATACTCCTTATAATTGAATTTTTGTTTTCGTTCAAATTACCTTTTGATGCCTGTGGTTAGATTTGAGCGCAATAGTTACAGATGGAGTCACTACTCACAGTCGTATTTAAGACTGTCAACATGAAACCTGATTAAACTCCGTCGGAAGCAGAATGTGGCGTGTGCTTATCAAGAGCTTACCAAATGATGTCACATTTTCTGGGGCCATATTGGAGGTTTCCTGCTCTTGCTCTAGTTACAGAACTCCTGAGTTTTGTTATATAGAAAGAACTCATTTGACATATTTTATACTCTCTTTACGGTCAAAAGAATGCCCGCTGCAAAGTACAATTACCATTTATTTTTGGTTTGCAAATATTGTTAGCATCTTAGCTAGGACGCAGGCAGTATCGCGTTAGCTAACCGCCAGTCTTGCGTTAGCGAACCACCAGAAGCCTATCGCATTAACTAACCGCCAGTCTTAGCTAGTACGCAAGCAGTATCGCATTAGCTAACCGCCAGTCTCGCATATCTTGTGTTCGCTAAAGTTTGCATCATAGATGGCAGTTGTGTGAAGTACGATTGATTGATTGCCCTGCGAAATATTTTCAAAAAGAGCTTCTTATTTTTTTTCATGTAATTAAAGCTACAGTTTGGTTTCATATCAATGCTAAAGAGTTTACTACCTAAGCTAACTATGAAAATAATGTCGCCTCATTGGGCCTTTCAGCCTGGTTTCGTGGGCATTTTTGCTGACATCAGTGGACTTTCTCAGAAGCCAGTGGGACAATTGTCTCCCCTCCACAAAGAGGTGACAGTAAATGAAGACGCTATGACTAGAAACAGGAAATAGCTCTGACACTAAAATGGCGACGTGAGGAGAAAGAGTTGGTTGGTAGAATGCTGATTATAAACCTCTCATGGTCAGTACAACCGTGAGTTAGCTTAGCCAAACTGTTTATTTTAGCCCCCTAACCTAACACTAATTTGCCAGAAGTTAAAGAAATAGTGAGGCGTTACGGGAATTTTTTTTTTTTTATCAATAAAAGGTCAAGCGACGCCCTGCAGAACCACAAATTGTTGGTTTTTTATCACAGTCTGTGCTGTGGCAAGTGAGATACATTTCTTTGATTTTGAGCTTTAGCTCCACTACTAGCCTTATGCTAAGCTACTGTAAGGTGGGTAGGTGTATTTCTCAAACTCTCAAACTATTCCTTTAAATGTTAGAACTTTTACAGCTGATGTACACTATGACATGAGCAACAATACATTTCCACACAAGTATAAATCACGATATATACACAATAATATCATGCTTGTCAGTGTGATATTCTCCCCCTGTGATTCACTGATAAAGATCACATGTACTTGTGAAACATACTGTAACTGTAAAGTCTGTACAGATACACTCAATGTCCAGCTGATGACAAGGAAGGGATTGTACCTTGTTTCTCTTGAAATACGCCCTGCGGCAGGCGGCGAAGCACTTCTCGCTGCAGAAGCTCTTCAGCTCACTTCCCATGCTCAGAGAATAGCGTTTGACGCCGACCTTCTGGCACCAGGCGCACAAGATCTGCACATTGGATGCATCTTCGTCTGGGAAAGAACAAAAACATAGATGGTCTGGCTGTTGCATACGCAAGCAACAACTAAATGCTTTAAACACAAGGTCCTAAAGGCATTAACTCCAACTGACTCGGGCCAGCTGCAGAGACGGGTAAATCTGCTCCAGATCGAAGCCACAAAATCACTGTAGGATCCGTAATGAAGGCCTGCCACGGGTAAATGCAGCAGAACCGGATGAGCCGGGGACATGGGCAGATGCCTATTTGTGGCTGTGCTCTGCGGGTGTATTAGACAACCTGAAGTGGATACAAGGATGTACTTTGATGGTGCTGGAGATGACGGATGTTCACAGAGTAGGCTGAGAGAGTGGGCGTGGCCTCTGTTACTGTGCAGCCTGTGTGAGTGTGTCTTACACACCTAGGCTGCAGAGGATGTCTCAATAATTATCATAGTTTCTGTTCTTTCATAAATATTAAATTACTGAGAAGTTGCACAACTCTGATCTGAACTGACCTCATCTGAAAGAAACCCCATCCATCTCTTCATCCATCTAGCACAGTTACATGTATTGAAGTGATTATTCATGATCGGAGCATTTTGAGGGCAGAAAGAAAAATACATAAGGAAAAAGAACCATAAAGACCAAACACAAAATGACAAAATAATATGTCCATCAGTGAAAAGACTGCACATAAAATGTGGTTTACGTGGATTAGTAAACGAGAAAAACGAGACATTAATAATTAGTTTTTTGAAGAAATCCTATTATAAAAGTAGTGTGTTTGAAAATAATAAATATGTAAGAAATAATGTGAAATAAAATTGTGAAATCAGAAAATAAATACAGGTGAAATCAAAATGACGAACAGGAGATGTGTGGCTGTTTATTTGTCTGTATGATTTAGATGCGGCTTCTGTGTGGTCAGTGTGGGCAACACATTTTAACACCGCCCCGGTGACAGTAAAATGCCTAAACTGTGACTGCCGGTGATGAGCTGCAGGCTTTTAGTGCCCTCGCTGTTGCAATAAGAGAGATCCTCTGAGATTCCCTCCAGTATCTCACAATTATCACATTATGACTGTGCGGGTGTGAGGCCGACGACACGCAGGCCCATTAGTCTTTCACCCCCGCTCACCTCCTTATCACACGCCGGCCAGGCTTTTCACCTCTTGTTGAGCTTAATGGATCTGCGGGGCCATCAGATTTTAAGTAAAGACTAACTCCCAATTAAGGGAATAACTCCCTGAGACCCTAAAGAAAGCGCAGTGAACCCAGCATCCGTATTTGATGTATTTCCTCTCCTCTGCTACGCGATCTCTCTCCTTTAGACTCTCTGCCTTTTTGTGTCCATCTGGATTGCTGCCCACAAAATAATGTCCCAAAAAAACAAGATTTGTTTACAGTTCTTGACTTACTGGGTGTGTGGACTCAGGGTGTGTGAATTGCTTGGAATAACGTCCGTGCGTAATGAACTGGATCCAAAGTGAAATCACAAAATCTTTCACAATAGCTCTAGTTTTTCTGGCATCTTGTAACAAGGCCGTCTCAAAACACTCACATCTGCATAAGGGAGCGGTGGGGGAGTGTGTGTGTGTGTGTGTGTGTGGGGAGGGGGGGGGCAAGGAGAAGCTGTGAGTAATTATACAGCCTCCATAGTAAATGCCACCATCATCCGCCATACCTGTACCTTAAAAGGTCCTTTGTCGTAGTTCGGGGGTCACATGAATAATTCAGGATATGTGTGTGTGTGTGTGTGTGTGTATGTGTGTGTGTGTGGGGGGGGAGTTGAAGGGGGTGTCGGCCGGGTGGCGGGTTGATGCTGGGTTTTAAGTGGGACCACACCATCTGTTTCCCCGCCCAGGCAGGGCCAGCGGGGACTCCTCTCGGGCGATGCCAAGGCGGCTTCGCTCCCTCCGCCGGGGCGTACCAACCTCCTGCGCCGCAGCAGACGCAAGGGATAATGAAGCCCTCTGTCTGGCCGAGGAACGCAGACATTTCCACAGAGAGTTGATGGGGTTTATATTGACACTCGGGCAGGTGGAGGAAAACAAGGTGTACAGCAGGTATAGCGAGCTCATTAGTTGCCGCTCCCTGCCTGGTTTGGAGGCTTTTTTCGGGGGCCGTTTCAAAGACGATGCATAAACATTCGTTTTTTTCCTGCTTCAAGTGCTGAAGAATCAGCAAGTAGGTTTGTCCTTTTTCGGCACGATGTAATCTGTCTGGAGAACAGCTGTGGACGGAATCACCGCCAGTTCTTCTAGTTTGGCGTGTGTGTGTGTGTGTGCTTTGGGCAAATACATCAACGATCTGCCACGGGCTGAAAATGACCTTGATCTCTCTGGAAAGTTAAATGTAGCCAAGCTCAAATCACACACATTTGTAAGCATGAAACAGTTGAAAATGTACGCATCGACTCTAGATGTGGACCGCTTCGGGTACTTTAGTCGATCTTGTTGGTGTTTTTGGTGGCAGTCATCACGTTTGAGTGTTTTCCTGAAAAACAATAACTTGTATGTGCCTAAACTACTTTTAATGAATCTCCTGTATGTGTCTTTCCAAAAAAATGGTGTCAGTGCTCCCTACCTGCAGGGGGCTTGATCATGGGGACTACGATGGGCAGGTTGCCATGCTCCTTGGTGCTGGGCATGGAGGTGGACGCTGTGGTGGAGGACTCTGTGACTCCGTTCCTGGAGGCTGGCAGGGACTGGGAGCTGTTGGCTCGATCCGGAGAGCCTTCGCTGCTCTCCGTTGACGTTGGGATTTTTGGCAACAAGTTTTCTAGACAGGGGAAATTGAGCGAAACAAAGCGTTACTGAACCACTGATGAGATGCTGTGGAAATCACTGCAAACCCTGCCGTCATGTAAGAGCCAAGCTTTCGACCATGCGGGAGGCACGTGTGATGAAGCATGTAGAAAGGTTTACGTTCAAAGCTCCGATATAGGGACGAAGTTTATTCTTTTAAATTGAGTCTCACCACTCTCATCAGCCCCGTTCTCGCTTCAGGAAGCAGCTGTTTAGAGCAAAAAGAATACCGAACGCGACCAAGTTCAAAGAAGATTGTCTATCAGCCTTATATTTGTTAGATGGACCAAACGTGACTCCAAAGGCAACCGTGTGCAAACAGGCTAACCATTGCAACTTTATAAAATTAAAGTATGTCAACATAGTGCTTGCAGCTTGTAGCTAAGATTCATGGGTTGCCTCCACATGGCTCTCAACATGGCGCCGGCTAACAGCTGGGTGCACGAACACAAATAGGCAAAAGTGCTGACAGAGCATGTATTGTTAATCTGTGGCGGGAGCGGGGATGGGTCAATCCGTGAAGATACCGCCATTTGGGACAGTGTTATCAGCAGAACCCACGACTCCACTATAATAGCAAACAGTTGTTTTTGCTCGGACGTTTCTTCCATTAAAATTATTCAGTTTTAGTTTTAACACTCGAAAACGTCAACCAATCTGCTCCGTAAGTGGCACTTTTGAGTTTTAAGGGCCATTCACACAATAACAAAGAGGGGTAATGGTCACGTTATAACGTACACCACGGTTCACCATCCATTCGTGTATTGCAGCACACAATCTCACCGTGGATAATGAAGCAGTTGAGTGTTAAATGCCAATAAGGTAAATGACTGCACATGCTTTTCAATCAAATAAATAATCATTTTAAACCCCAAATTGGTGTCCTGCATGGTACGGTTCCATACCTTTGAGGACAGAGATGTGCTGCGGCGTCTCCCCAATCTCCAGGTTGTCAGAGTCCCTCAGTTCCACCTTGTCGTAGCCGTACCAGCCCAGCAGCTCGTTCATGGTGCTCTCTGCAAAACTCTGCAACACAGACGGTGGGCGGGTGAGACACACTTCAACTTCAACACAATTTTAAGTTTGTAAATCTGCTACTTCTGACAAGAAATGATTGAGTAAACGCTTAGTATGAAATTAAAGGTGATTGTTTGTCTTCTGTGATATACTGTGTGAATGTTACCCGGGCAAACATCTTGACATTTAGAAAACAGGACGAGGATGAAGAGACTTGAGGTCACTTGTTATAAAAGCAACAGTCTGCAATTCACTGAGCTTCTCCTGTGAGACCAGCTCCTTCGATTGGCCCACAGATGAGATATTGCGATCTCATTTGAATTTCACAAAAACAAACAAAAAGGTAGGTTTCCTCTGCATAAGGTCAAACTAATTAGGGTTCAATATGTCCAAGCGCTGGACAGTCAAACCAATGGACTGGTGATTACATCATCCTGGCACACAATCCAGCAGAGACAGAACAAATCACTGCAGCGACAGCACAGATGAGGGTGTAACTTGCGTGTTTTTAATGCTCCCTCCTCTCTCTTCTCTGATTGGCTGAAAACGTTGTCTCTGCTGACAAAAATAGCACTGGGGTGAAGTGGACCACGGGGACCACTGATTCATGGGGGAAGCTCAGGAATCCAACAACAACATCCCAAGGACCCGACAGGTTTTTTGTGTCATGGCTGTCGTTCAGCTATACTATACTTTTGTTTTGTGTGAAAAGAGATGTTATAATTATTTAATGTTGTGCAGTACGAGTCAGTAAAGGCCGACCCACCGCATGTGAGGCTGATTAATAAAGGGATATTGCATGATTTGGGGAAATATATTAGCGAACATTAGTTTTTTCTGGCTGCAAGTTAGACGATGGATCCCACCCATCACGCTCGTATCCATACTCTAAATATGAACAGCCAGCAGGCGAAATGTAAAAATGTCCATTTCCCCTTGTTGCCAGACTTTATGCTAAGCTAAGCTAATGCTAAGGCTGGCTTTAGCTTGATATGGAGTGCACAGCATGGCATCGATGTGATCATCTGTGTCTCAGGTTGAGAAAGCCAATACATATTTTTCCCGAAACATTGAACAATTCCTGTAAGGGATTTTTTTTTTATGTACCTTAAATAGGTGCCCTACATGAGTGATAACAACTGTCTATCTCAGAGCTCTAATACATCTCTGTGAAACAAACAATAACGGCACAGTGAAAAACACTAATATAGAGTAAAACAGCACTGGGTGGTAAACGACACTTCCCAGTCCACTCTCCCAATATGCTTTGAGTAAGTCCCGGCGTACAGCAACAGCACGGTGAAGCAGGGTGCTAAGCAGATGGTTAGTGCAGCTATGCAAAAATAAACACACCTAATCAGGTGACACATTAGTATTTCCTCCACAAAAGCCTCCAGCAACACAGTCAATAACATACTCGGAACTAAAAAAACACATAACCCCGCTAATGCACACAGCCCATTATCATCATCTACCTCTCAGCTGGAATATTCCCAGAAGCGTCTATTCACTGAACCCGAAACTGCGGTAAATGGTTCAGCTAGTGTTTGACTCAAACATCGTGGATGGAAATGGGCTTCCTCGAAAGAAACGACAGCAGGGACGAACCCACCGTAATTACAAAATATTAGTCACGGGTCACTAAACAACTGGCTTAGACGGAACACTGGTCCTCAGCGCCGTAAACGACGCTTCCTACACATCGCTGCTGAATAGTATATTTGTCTTATGAGGACAAACATATCAAGCTCAATTTTCTTTTCCTCAATGAGCCTCAGGCACGTTTTTTATTTGCAACGACAGCTTCTAGAATCGCTTTACAAGGCGTGCAAGGGCAAACCCTGAGGCCCCGCCCAGTGCCTCGGGATGACCCGCCTTGTTTTGCCATTGGTGGTCAAGACTCAAGTGAGTTCATTATCATACCGCGAGTCACACTTTGTGCATGACACTCATCAGTCTACACCGGTTGTTCTCAAATGGGGGTACGTGAAGGCACTTCAGGGGGTACGTGAGATGTAAATTATATATATATATATATATCAAATTAAAATCCATTCAAAATAGTTAATTTAATAAATATTTAATCAAATATGAGTGTATGTTCATAAACTGAATTGTATATAATAAGACACTGACAGCACAGTGCTGTGTATTACACTTTTCTTTCAACCAAAAATGCTTTGTGCTGGTTCGGGGACACTTGGCTGAAAAACTATTTCAGCAGAGGCTACATCACTGAAAATAGGCTGAGAACCACTGGTCTACACTAACAGCTAAATGTCAACCGCAAACAACTCGAGTCGATGCGTCCGAGCCACACGCGGCACATCTGCTCAATTTAAGTTGACATCCGCAGGTGAGAGGAGAACATCTGCGTCTGTAGAGGAAAACAGGGCAAACAAAGCTGATTCAGATCGGGGGCCTAACTGGCCGGTACCCAAATAAACGCAAAAGATAATCGCTATCTCAGAGGGACGTCTGACTAGACAGGAAGGAAGTCGGAAGCCAAGACTCACGCTGCTGCTCACCTTTAAAGTTCACAGTGTGAACTTTAAAGGTGGGCACTGGACGACTGAGCGTGTTGGCAGAGCAAGTTTGCAAAAAAAAGCGACAGGATAAGTTGATATTCATGCCAAGAGAGAGAGAGAAAAAAAGATTTCTCTAGAGTGTGCACTCGTTGCTCGAGGCCGGGCTGAAGTATTGATTGGTGATTTGATGTGGGTGGGAAAAGTGACCGTGTCTGCAAACATAATTTAATTTGGGTAAATAAAGTGAAACAACGAGGTCTCAGTGGAGATGGCTTTGGTGTTGTTGTTTTTTAACCATAAAATACCTTATGCAACTTAACTAAAACAGAAAGAAAAGCCTCTGAGTCCTCAGTCGGTCCACTGACTCAATTACTTGATCCGAATTCAATTAACGGAGCGGCAAACACAAAGCGCATTTTAAATGTTGCTTACAGTGGGAATGCCTGCTGTTCTGCGCAGGATTACATTTTCCCCACTTGGTCGCAGGACTTGGGTTAAATGCCGGGGAGCGATTATTGATGAAGGATGACAGGAGTTATTGATCTGCCTGTTATGAAATACCCCCGTGTTGTGGTGGTCAGTGGGCAGAGGTGGTGAAAAAGTTGAAAGGCACGAGTCGATCGCAGGTGAAGCACGAGCTGCTGTTGGTGCGTGAACATCTGGAACTACGCATCTAACAACTGTGAGCCTTTGCAGCGATTATTTTAAGTCTAATCAAAAAACACTTCCAATTTTCTTGGGTGTTTTTTGTGTCAAAGAGATTTTAAAAAGATGCTTGTTAGCGCGGCTTGAAAGACGTCTGCTAATGGGGACCGCTCACGTTTGCTCATGTGACAGCGCTGCCTTGAACAATGCTGAGTGACAGCGATGCTCACTGAAACTGTATGATATCCAATCCTTCATAAGCTTTCTAATACGCTCACTCTCCTCAAGAAACTGACCCAAAATGTCACAGTGCTTTGACATAATGCACAGTGCAAACACATGGCAAGCACAACTGCGAGAGGAAAAAAACTCCAGAGGAATTTTTATTTTTATTTTTTAATAAATGAGTTGGAGCACAACAAAGACCAAGTGGACCGCGGAGCAAATGGGATGGAACTGTAAAAGAACCACCTCACGGGAGACAAAAAACAAAACAAAACACAGCATCTCTCTGTGTCTCCCTTTCCTTCCTACCAAACTGTCCTCTGTGTCACCTTACTACTTTGAGAAAGTGGGAGTGATATTAAGAGTGGAATCTAATCCCAGCTGGCGGCTCATCAAAGCAGGCGGCACCGGCTCTGGCTCTGGGTGAGCTGGGGAGGAAGAGGCATTGGAAGCACATGGGTCAGCTACAGATGTCTATATGTTACACCAGATGTATAGCCCTTTTATCAGCTTTCGTTCTTCCCAAAGTCTTCTAGGAGCCTCGGAACAGAACAAGACTGCAAGTTTGGTTTCTGTTTTCAGCCTGCCAGGCATTCGAAAAGATTTTTATGTTTCAAGTTTGTAAAGTTTAATTTTCTGAAACCCATGGCCCTGAGATGGGGACTTCATTTGGTCTGTCCATCTGGCCTAATTATATCTTTGACCTTTTGTTAACTGCCAACATCAAGTTAAAATTTCCCCTTGATCAAAGTTGTGGTCCATGCCAGGGTTACGGTATTTTAAAAACCACAATGCAGGGGCTACAAAAAAAATGATGGTCAATGAAGAATTTATATATTTCTCAATCATCAATAAAGGTTTTACTTTGGAACCAGCGTCAGATCAATATGTTCGCTTGTACACAATAAATACACAAATCTAGTAGACAGATTATCACTATTACTTGGCTCATTCATGCTGCCAAGAGGACAATGTTGACTGTGTAATGCTTTCTCCAGACTGAAACGATTTATGTGTTTTGTTCTGTTTTGTAGCTGTAACAGCCGTTAGCTATTAGCTCCGTTAGCTGTATCAGCTGTTAGCTATTAGCTCTGTTAGCTGTATACAGAGCTGCCAACTTTTCAAAAAACCTTGGAGTGAGATTTTGTCGGGGATGACCACAATTTTGCCGCGCACGCAGCCACACACGTTGGTGGCGCAAATATCAGGAAATTTGAATTAATGTGGCGTTGTACCCATGTTGTCCCCATGTTGTACCCATGTTGTCCCCATGTTGTACCCATGTTGTACCCATGTTGTACCCTGCATTCTGGCCTGGCAAAGGTCTTTTACGAGGCATCTTTGCTACCTTAAATAATTAAAATGTTTTTTAATAACTCTACTCTCATTTACAAAAACATGCCTAATTCTATTGCACAAATGTCCTGTCTTTATGTTAAATTCTTTATAATACATCTTACTTATTCAAAGTGCTGTTTGGAACATTTTTTGAGATGGTCCTTTTCCTAGGCCTGCAAATAAAGTGATAAATGCTATGTGGGCAGACTTAACAAGCAATGCTCTGATGTGTTGAGCATGCAGGATACCAAGAGGTTAACAAGGTGCTCTCCTGCTGCTTGTTATGACAGCTGAGTTTACATCACCACACAAAATCACACGCACAAACACACAGAATTATTTCAAGATTTAAAGTTTAAGAGAGTGAGAACTTAATTGAACCACATGTCATTAACAGGGCTCTTACGTTTTGAAGACAGGCAAGAGTGACATATCTATCCAGGATGCTTTATTTTCATTGGTTGCTGGATTAAATCTTACCCAGATACAACAGATACGTTTTTTTCTGATTGGCTATTGTGTAGCCCATTTCTTTTTTTTGATTGGCTGATAAGTGGCTCCTCACAGCAGAACTCCAGGGGAGCGCTTGATTCCTCCACGGTGAGGGCAGCGGCTCATGTTTGCGCTGCGCACATTAAAACATTAAATAGCCGAGAGTTTTTCAGCGTGAGAAATACGATGTGTGGCGGGAGTGCGTGACGTAAGACCGAAATGCGTGACTGTCACGCTCAATGCGTGACACTTGAGAGCCCTGCACTAACACACCGTAGTCTCTGCTCGTTGTGTCTGTTTGAACATCTTCTTCTGTTGCTAACTTCGGGACTCTTTGGGGTAAATAGGATGTCTATGCAGCGAATAGGTTTATAGATGCGCTCCTTAGCGCCATCTATCGTCGCGGAGTTTGAAAAGAATCCAACGCGCCTCGGCCCAAAATCAGAATTTCTTTTGCCGTGAGAAATTGGTTGTGTGGCGTGAGAGTGTGTGAAAACATGCAAAAGCGCGTGTCACACGGCGAAACCGTGAGAGTTGGTAGCTCTGGTATCAACTGTTAGCTTTTAGATCTGTTAGCTTTATTAGCCGTTAGCTATTAGCTCTTTCAGCTTTATCAGTTGTTAGCTATTAGCTCCATTAGCTGTATCAGCTGTTAGCTCCGTTAGCTGTATCAATTGTTAACTATTAGATCTGTTAGCTGTATCAGCCGTTAGCTATTAGCTCTTTTAGCTGTACAAACAGCTAACTAGCTCTCCTCCTGCCAACATGAGAAGACGGGCTCTGTTATAGCCGACCATTATAGCCAGCCCTCATGCATTCATTTGCTCAGGGCTTCGTGGAAATTCGAAAAAAATCAAACAAAGCCCGCTAAAATTGTCGTGGTTAGCCTTTTCTCTAATTGCCAGCCCTGCCAAAATGAGAAGTAGCCTACGCTGTTTTTTTTGCCGGTAAATAAAAAAAAGTGTGAATCACCACAACCATGAAAGTAAGAGGCTGACGGGTCCAACAGGATGCAAGATTTGACATGGAAAACAGACACAAAGATGCACACGCACTCGCGACTAAATACATAATCTGAGACAACAATAATGGCAGGAAAGACAGAATGCTTGATAATCAATGCAGAAGACATTGCAAACAGTCAATAAATGGCCTATATGGCATTATTAAATGAGACCATTTCTTAACTCGTTGACACAATATCAGATTCAAAGCTGGTTCAACGTGTGGAAAGGTGTTTTTTAAATATTTCAACCACCCCATATGTCATTATTGGATTGCAATAGCTTGGTGCACCTTAGACGCTGGCATCTCAGCATGCACACAGTACATGATGTTTTATGATCATTGTGTACAATTTAGGCTATTTGAGCTTTGAAATGCCATGTACTGTGCGGCGGAAAACGATAAAAGTACATTTAAACCCTCCACAGTCATCCCCCTTTTTTCCCTCCAGTAAGACCCAGTCGTGGCCAGTCGGGCTTGTGATAATGATGATGGCGGGAATTGGATAGCCTGTGGGTATAAACCAGAGCAGGTCACTGTACACCGTGATAAAATTCCCGAATCCACGCGCCAAGTTTCCTTTTGCCTCCTCCTTCTTCTCCTCCTCCACTTCTCCACTTTTCCACTCCCCTGCTCCCTCTCTCCTCCTCTGCCTCTCCCTCTCCTCTGCTTTCATTTCCCTCTACTTTCCTTGATATCCGATCCAGCGGAGAAACACTCAGGTTACAGTTTTTACAGCTTAGGCAGCCCAGCGCTGTATACATTCCTTTCTCCACTGTTCCTTACCCCACTCTCTCCAGCCTCTCATATCCCCTCCTATGCCCACTCCTCCTTGCCCTTGATTACTCACCGGGGCTTATTTTACCGTGGCACACATTAAGCAGCCAGATGAAGAAAACACTGTCAGACTGTTTGGTTTTTTGCAGGGTATGATCTCCTCACAAGGACACATTGTGTGTTGTTGTTTTTTTAGGGAGGCCTGTAATATTGAAGATGAGAGAGGAGAACAAACTGGGCCATTTTGTTCTGAATCTGAATCGGAGAAGTTTTCTACAGAAAATCAATGCTTTCCTGTTCCAGGGCTATGGCCGTATCCAGGTCTACTGTTAGAACACAACCAACCAGCCATGTTGCACCATATCAGATATGTATGTCTAACATTTGTGTTTTGGTTTTTTTATTCTTGTGTGTTGCTGCTACTGACTCGACAAATTTCCCCTTGGGGATTAATAAAGTATATATCTATCTATCTATCTATCATTCAACTTAATGATAACAGTGAAGAAAGACACTGCAGGTACAGTTCCCTCACCTTCTATCCGTGTGGATCAGTGTCTTCCTAAATTAAATCTGGAGACAGTGTGTGTGTGAGAATGTGTGTGTGTGTTGCGTGCGTGCAATAGGAGACAAAATTCAAGGTTGCGTAATGAGCTACAATCGAACTTGTTTATCCTTTGAAAGTGTTTTGACACCTTAACCACATCCACTGCTCCGCTCAGCAAAGCTTCCCCTGGTATCGATGGGAGATACTGGAGTTGCCATGGGAGAGTGGTGTTTTCTCCCTGTGCGCACCAGCAACACATGAGTCGTATTCCTGCTGTAAAAAACATATTTGCTCAATCTGGTACGTCTTCATATTGAAAACTCAAGATCAACGATGTTGACAGAACACCTGCAAATAAAACGACAAAACGAATCTGCTTCGATCGAACGAGAGGTTAAAGTCACACGTTTTCTCCCACGCAAAAGACATATTGTTCTGTAAGATGTGTCGATTCACTGAATATATGATGACCCCCCCCCCCCTTCCCCATTGCATCCATCCATCACCTTCTAAATAATAGCTGAAACCCACCATACCTTCAGAATAGAACGTCGTGTCTGACCGATGACTGACATCCTGTAATTACTCGGCCAATTTGATGAATTACACGAGGGGACATTAAATTATTTTGCCCCTGTAATGACACAAATGACCAAATAAAACCTGGACGGGCCACACTTCAGTGTGCCTAAATGGCGCTCGTAAAGATTTCATCCATTCTAAATGCTCCACTGAGACTACCTCAAGTGCTCCCATGATAGGAAATAAGGAAATGTCTCAATGGAGAGCGCCTGCCTGACTGACAGCCCCCCCCCCCCCCACACACACATACACACACACCCTCCCCCCCCCCCCCCCACACACACACACATCCATTTACCTTTCTCACAACAGGAGGAAGGGTTAGCTGCATTCATTATTAGGACCATTACTCCTATTTTTAATTAATTTTATCAAGAAAGAAAAATTATACTGCAGCCAAACTGTTTAATTCTGCCAATGGAATAAAAAACCGTGATGCATTTTTTATAAATGAGCAAGGACAACTCTTAATAGTACAAGGAAGGACAACACATCACAGACAGTATTCCAATAGACTCTCACATATCTCCTTCTTGCCCTCTGATAATCACAAACAAAGCATCTAGACTGCCATTCACAGAACATCATTGTATGATTATTTCCTTTTTTTACAGCAACACAGAAGAAGCGGTGACACGTGAACGCACCAAAACCACTCTTTATTTAATTGTGTTGCCATCACCCTGGTTACTCCTCTGACAGCTTAAAATACTACTAATAATAATCATTTCTACAATCGTCCCCGATGAGATCACCTGCATACCCGCGCATAGCAGCACAGCCCCGGTGCTCATATGTGTCTCCAGCCAAATGTGTATACAAACAATGAAGAGATGGAGACAAAGCGGACACACAGCCTGCCTCTCGCTCTCTCTCTCTCTCTCTCTCTCTCACACACACACACACACACACACACACACTCACAGATGTCAGGGACACTTTCTTTCTCCTCAAGGAGCCGCGCGGACTACACGGGGCTCAAATAGCATAACGCGCATCGAGCAACATGCAACAAGAAGAAGAAAGGAATAGAAGCAACGTGTGGGGTGAACACGGGGGGGGGGGGGGCGCTGCAGGCCGACCACGGGAGACAATGTGCTCCTTGTCGAGTGCATAACGCTCACAGAGGCACATCTGGATCGCACGCCTCTGGGCAGCCGGGCAGCATATACACACACACACACACACACACACGCAGCTCGACTCAAGGCAAACCCACGCAGTCGGACCCACACAAAAAAGCATCGTGGACACACACACACACCTCCATCGATTCGCACGAATTATGCACATCGGCTGCCCTCCGTTGCGCCGTACAGTTCCGCCGTGTTAACAGTGAGAGTAGAGAGACGCACTGCTGACGCCTTCACTGGCGCACTGGATTTTCCGTTTACTCCGGGCATGCCATGAAAAGACAAACAAGGCGACGTGATGACACGAGGCGACAGGGAGCGCGCGCGCTGTCGCCGAGTCCAAACTTACTCCAGCAGAGAGTGAACGGGTGCCGCATCCATTGTGCGAGGCGGCGGCACGCTGGCACGGTGCGCTGCCCGGGCTGCCGCTCAGCGTGGACACTCGTGCTTGGATTCAAATAATTCAAATAAAATAAATAAAAACATAAATCAAAGTTTGCAGCTATCATGCAGCCGAATACACTTGAGTGTATTGGCTATTTCCACTGAAGGCGCCCGGTGTGGTGCCTCCACGGACATGCACTCTGCCTCCACGCGTAACCACATGCAAGTGGGCAACAGACCCCTTGTTTGGTTTTTATCTTTCTTTCTTTTTTTACCTTCATCTCTTCATTTGTTTCCCTTTTCACCGGGTGAGCTGGTTTTCGGCTTCTTTTATTTTCCGGAGGTCTGCCCTCTTTTTCCATCTCTGCCATGTTTTCTCTGAGATACTTCTGTCAATATTTGCGGTGAGGAGGGGTGAGAGCGAGAGAGCGAGAGAGAGAGAGAGAGAGCGAGAGAGAGCGCGTGAAACGGCGGCGGCTGTTTACAGTCGCCAGACGGCGGATGTCTTGCAGCTTTTCAGCGGCCCGTGTGTCGCTCGTGATGCCGCCGAGGGCTTGCGGTGCCCGGCTAAGTAAGCCATCTTCTGCCCGTATCCTCCGCGGTCCGTGCACCAGTGGCGAGCCGCCTCCGTGAGTCAAAGGAGAGGTTGAGTGAGTGTGTGAGGAGAGGGGGAGGGGGGTGATGGTGGGTGGGGGGGGCAAAACGAGACAGGGGGAGGGGCGTGCGCTGAAACATTATATGACGCGGTGATGATCAGAGGTGGGCTATTTCTTCTCCCTTTCCCCGTGGAGCGCAATCAGCGCGGTCACGTCTACTTAACGCTGCGCTTGCGCACGCGGTGACAGGCTGCAAGCAGCAAACAGGTGCCCATACACGTGCACGCGCTCGCCCGGTCCCACGTTGTTCCTGAAGGGGAGTCTTACAACCTACACGGTGTTTTGGTCAGTATGCAATTATGGTCTTTTTATTGAGTTACAGACTCCACTGCTCTGGCCACTGAACACCACACACTGCAGTCGAGCCCGGAAGTTCCAGTGCGTATAGGTCAATGATCCTAAGAGGCCTCCTTAGCCAGAACAGCTGTGCAGATACTGCCTTGCTCAGAGACACCTCCATCAGTCGGAAGGATGTTGCAGGGATTTTAAAAACCAAGACTTGGTTTGGTTCATTTACTGTCATTGTGCAAAACAGAGTTGCAGGAATATATGCAGTTGTACACACAGTCACATTTTGATCCACAAAAGAACAATAAAAGTATTATTTATTAAATATTGGAGGATGAGGAATCTGCCAGCCTGGAGAAAGAAGCTGCTCTGTGGTCTGGTGGCACGTCTGTTGGCGTCTTTCGGGTTCTTTGCAGGCACCTCTTGTCACCGATGGGTACCGATGATGTTGGTCCTGTCCTGGGCCGTGTACATCCCAAATGCTCTAACTAGCTCCATCATGCTTGATGGATCACGGAGGTCTGGATCGTGGAATATGCATATTACCAACTATGCCATGGCCCTGTTGATGCCCCACCCACTCCTCCTCTCTACCTCCATCTGCCTGATGGATCATGGAGGTCTGGATCGTGGTCCATGCCTATACTGCCAACTATTCATACACTCTGTCATACTCATTGAATGTGTTGTAACTCTGTAATGATTCCTTCTGGTCACATGACATCTATTGCACCTGTCCATCCTGGAGAGCGATCCTCCTCTGTTGCTCTCCTGAAGGTGTCTTCCCTTTTTTCCCTGTGATAGGGTTGTTTGGGAGTTTTTCCTAATCCGGTGGGAGGTTCTGGGTCAGGGATGTCTATATGTGCAGATTGTAAAGCCTTCTGAGGCAAATTTGTAATTTGTCAGAATGGGCTGTACAGAATGAACTGAATTTAATTTAATTGAATATGCCAATTTGTAATGTTTCCCTTCATGATGCTTTATACATTGCCCCTTTGTAAAAGTGAAAAAATATATTTCCCGCTTGCATTTCCTAAAGGAATATCGACGTTTCGGGGACCATGTCAACGAGAGACATAACAACAAAAATTCCAGAGCGTCCGGAGCAGGTGCGTGATGTTGGCAGTCTTCTCAAACTGAGAAAAAGCAATCTGAATAGAAGTGCAACCTAAAACAAACCCTTCATCCAGGTCCAACACTCTCAAGGCCAAAGGAAAAGTGTGATGTTTAAATGGAGTTGGCCTTCAGTGTTGCTTCTTCACCGCCAGGTTGTTCCTATAAAAAAGTGCACGTTGCAAATAAGCCTCTGTTATCATTTTGATGATCTGCTTTCGTATACAAAACGTGTCCTCGTTAAATATATTTTGCAGTAATACCTGAGTTCAGCTATTGGAGATGAGGAAGACTGATCAATTCTAACCGTGGGTCTACCGCCTCAGGTGATATGGAGTTGTAACGTGGCAGTCCATCTGTCCCCCCGCCCCCGCACTTATTCCAGTCCATAATAGTGTATCATGGTCTTTATTTATCACAGCCTGCACATGTCTCACATGGAAAACAAGCGGCAACATCACAAAATGACATGACTTCCATTGAGGTGAACTGTTTCAATGGCATCGTGGCATCCTTGCACATGTAATGGAAGAGGAGCGCTGTTCACAAAATGCTGCCCTTCATCATGCCATGGCCAGTAAAAAAGAAACGTCCAATGCACATCAACGGTGTATGTCCTGATGTGCATGTTTGGAATACATCTTTGGATGTATCTTGTTGTACGGCTCTTAACGTGCTTTTCGACATGCTTTGACAATGCTGTGACAGATCTCAGCAGGATGTGTTACAGTGGGTTTCCATGCCACTCAGTTACTGTAAACAAAAAGAAAAACAGGGTCATTGGTGGCATATGGAACAGTTTCAAAACCCCATTATAAGTGTTATTTTTTTGCTACAGGCATGAGTTTACCTGTTTCATCTGTGTGCTGCAGGCTGTCACAGAATTACAATGAGTTGGCAGGTGGAAAGCCACTGAGTGTGCCTGGGGAGGAGGGGTGTAGGGAGAGGAGGGGAGATAGGGAGGGAGGGGTGGGGGGCTGCTCATGGCATTGTGACACCCGTTTGAGCCGGAAAATCGGCAGGAAAAAACGGGAGCTGTGAACCGTGACGCAGGGTCAGGAGGGAGATGAGTGGCGCGCGCTACGGCGCGCATCCGTGCCACGGCAGCTCGGCTTATAGCGTAATACGACTATGAGGCTCCCGGTGGCAAGCGGCGCGGTAATGCAGGTGCATGGCGGCGCGCGTGTCAATAAGGATCCGTGTGAAGGAAAACACTTTTTGGGGGGAGGATATAGAATCAAATAAAGCGTGTGTGTTGATTCTGGTGCAATTTTGTTTTGTGCGTGTGTGTGTGTGTGTGTGTGTGTGTGTGTGTGTGTGTGTGTGTGTGTGTGTGTGTGTGTGTGTAAATTGTGCTCGACAGACGCTCTCTCGCTGTCGGGGCATTTCCCTGGAACTGTAACAAGGATGATATTACATGATGAACTGAAACACGAGGGGTGTTTTTTCACAATTTAAACACTTTGGTTTAAATGGATAGTTTATTTTTTTCCCATCTGGTATTCATCTTCAGATTTGTGGTTTGCTCAACGTCGCTGGGAATAGAAACACTGACATAGGACAGAATTAAGACGATTTGATCCAAACGCGGTCCCATGGCGTCAAGTCTCAGGAAGCAGGTTCTCGTTTTGCAGTAATCTGACTTAATATATAAACTTTAAAACATGCATGTTTCAGGGTCAATTAAATAAGGAGAAAGCTGTGAGGAAGCACTGCCTCTTAATATATAAAAAAGAAGCAGCATAATTTGTTTTGAGGTTCCTGGCCTCTATTTATTGAAATCATTCCCATTTTTGTTGATTAATTCAAAGGCAAACGTTGAATAATTAAATAATTTGACACTGCACAAGGCCGAGTCATTCATTCCATCCGCCATGCTGAAGGCATCCGTCCTTGTGTATAGCTGGATAAAGACCCTATAATTAAGCTTTTCTTTAGCTTGGGGGATGAGTTATGAAGGCATGTTGATAAGACTTTGCTTTGCAAGCGATAATTGTTAGCAAATCAAGAAGTTTCCTCCCAACTTCATCGTTGGACGGCCCTGCATGACGTCATCGCTACTGATGCACGTGCTTGAAGCAGGCGCACTGCACCTCCAGCATATTCTGGCTTTCTGTGCTATCTCGTGCGCACAAATTAACCAACACATGGGAATGGTTTAATAAAATTGAAGCCACAACATATATTCTGTGTGCGTTACAAATTAATATATGATACTAAAATACGATGAAGCAAATCACAAATAGGCCCATCAATTCAGCTATGACCAAAATATGATCCACTTGTCCCCATGCAACCCTAAATGTTTCAGCAATCAATGCATCGGGCCATTTGGATACCACACTATTTCGTGATTCACTTTTTAATGAGCCCAATACATAATTAAAACAGATTTATTCCCAAACATTAAAAAAAGAAACTAAACTCTTGTTTATTGGTTTGTATTGGGGCACTAGGTTACTTGACAATAGCACAGTTGTTGTTGTTGTTGTTGTTGTTGTTGTTGTGAATGGTGGTGGTGATTGTGTGACATCTTCACCACCATTGAGACTGATGAATACATAATAATTGACCTGCTGTGTATTTTCACAATGACGTTGCTGAATCATTCGCAACATTTGACCAGGTGACACTTTATTAATCTTATTCCCACCGAATCAAGCACTAAAACTAAGGAAATTCGTAACTTTATTCACGTCACGGAGTAAAAGTGTCTCATTTTCTAACGGCCCTCTCTTCCTTGATATTAAGGGGCGTGTTCTATCTCAAGTTGACGGAAGACGTCATCACGTTGACGACGTAACGTGTCACGTGAGTAAAGATGGCGGCCCGCAGCAGCCGACAGGTCGTGTGTTGTGAAACTTCTAGTTGCCCCCACGGTGACATTACGTGGTTTCTGTCATGACGGTGGACTATAACGTTTAATAAACGATACCAACGCGGTCCAGTTTGAGAGCACGTCACGGCGTTAGCGGTTTGAATCTGGGAATACAGTACAGAGATGTTGGCGTGTACCCGAGCGGCACCGTGAGCAACTTATCTACAAACTGCAAAAACAAAAACATTACAGTCAAGATATATAAAGAGAGAAAATGTTTCCAGCGACGTGGTCGCGACTGTCCCGCGCGGCGTTGTCCCGCGCAGGACTGAGGACGCGGACTCTGCTGTCCAGCTCCGGACCTTCCGACTGGAGCAAAGTGGTGTCCGACGCGGAGAAGCTCGTCGGGTATCCGACCTCCTTCATGAGCCTGCGCTGCCTGCTCAGCGATGAGCTTAGTAACGTGGCCATGCACGTGAGGAAGCTGTTGGGGACTCAACACCCGTTGCTCAACACTGCAAGGTAACGCCGTGAAGATCGCCTCCCCCGCCACACCCCCTCGTTTCCGGTGTAACGGTTAAACAGGCGACCCTGTTTACTGTAGCGTTTTCACCTAACATGTAGCTGTCCTCGTGAATGCCGCTTGGTTTGATGTTGTAATGAAGTGTCAACCCATATTCTCTCATATACTTAATAATATATACTATACAAACTAAACAATGCGGCGTTAACGAGAGCAGCTACGTGTTCTCTTCCAATTTTCAACGGCTGTCTGTAACTACGACTTTGGTTCAAAGTCGCCAGTTAACACGGGCACTTAAACCGTAACACCGGTCGGTGGGCTTTCCACCCCCAGGGAGTGAACGACACTAAACAAAATCTGTGTGGATAATAACACGAGTCTCGTCTGCGAGAAAAGCGTCTTAAGATAGACGATGACGCGATAAGATCTTGGAATGATTGTAATCCACCAACTGACAGTCTGAGTAGAGATCATGTCAGTGAGATGAGGTCACGGGGTCATGAATGTGGTGTTCCTTCAGTCCTTGAGCCTCTCATTGAATCATCTCTCTTTCTTATCAAAAAGGTTTCACTGACGTTGAAACTCAAATCACCGCGTCAAAACCGCAACAACAAAAACACATACAGGGCAAACTTAAAATTGAAACCAGCATGTCATTTGTTCTCGTAGTGGGTTGATGTTGTGGCCCACACACGGACAAACACTTGACCCCCACCTGCTGATTCATGGTATCCACTTTCATAATCCTATAGACCTGTGGGTGAACAGCAATTGTTTGGAATCAATAAATCCATATTTAGCCCCAGACAGACATTGGTGTAGATTTCAGACGCTATATTGAGTGTTTACATTTTTTTAGAATTATTGGAAAATGGGTGGTTGAGTGGTTAGCACTGTCGCCTCGCAGCAAGAGGGCCCTGGGTTCGGATTCCGGTGTTGGCGGTCCTTCTGGGTAGAGTTTGCACGTTCTCCCCGTGACAGCGTGGGTTCCCTCCGGGTTCTCCGGCTTCCTACCACAGTCCAGACATGCAGCTCAGGTTATTTGGACTTAAATGGTTGTCTGTCTATATATGTGCCCTACAATAGACTGGTGACCTGTCCAGGTGAACCCCGCCTTCGCCCAATGTCAGCAGGGATTGGCCTGTTCAGATTATGGAAAGGAATGGAATAATAGGCACAATTACCAAAAGAAAAATAAAGTCAGAAACCGCATCGGTCTTTATTAGACCAGGTGGGACGCGTCTCATATCCTGACATGTTTCACTCGCTCACAGGAAACGTCTTGCATTAAATGACCAAACTTTACAACCGGCATCGTTTCCTAACCAGGGCTGAGCAATTATGGGCGAAATGTTCTGTCACAAACTAGATAATTTTAGATCTCTGTCACAATGCATATCAATAAACATATATCAAATAACCACATTGGCTTCTGTGAATGAGTAGTTGACGAATAAGATGTGCTGAGTGTTTACTCGCATAATTATAAAAAAGCGTCTGCTAAATGACATGTAATGTAATTAAGTCCAAAATAATGTGATTTTTCGGAGAAATGTTAGTCGGCTTGCGCTCGTTATTTTCAATTCTAGACATCGTGATTGTGTGTCATGATATGTCAATATAAAAAAGGTCAAGAAAAGAATCCTGTGCTTTTATTTTGAATGTAATTTCTTGTGCAGTGGAGTGGAGTGGATAAAAGCTGCTCCTCAAGACACTGACTCGTTTCCATAGTGCAGCGTTGGTTGTCATGGATTCGGTGAGTGAGTATTATCAGCTGAAGTTGCATCATCTTTTTCAAACTATCTCTCACTAGACTTTTTTATTTCATGTTTGTGCATTAATGCACTGAGTATTTTTTTAAAGTCAATTTTTAAGTTGAAAATGTTCCTTGATTTGGGTCACGGCTTGTCATTCAGGGGTGATGCTGGGTTCCACAGCCAGACCAGCTGAGAAATACTGCCCCAGACCAGTGGAGAACCACTGCCCCAGACCAGTTAAGAACCACTGCCCCAGACCAGTTAAGAACCACTGCCCCAGACCAGTTAAGAACCACTGCCTAAGACTAGTGGAGAACCACTGCCTCAGACTAGTGGAGAACCACTGCCCCAGACCAGCGGCGAACCACTGCCCCAGACCAGTGGCGAACCACTGCCCCAGACTAGTGGCGAACCACTGCCCCAGACTAGTGGAGAACCACTGCCCCAGACCAGTGGCGAACCACTGCCCCAGACCAGTTAAGAACCACTGCCCCAGACTAGTGGAGAACCACTACCCCAGACAAGTGGAGGTCCACTGCCACAGACCAGTGAACAACCACTTCCCCAGACTAGTAGTGGAGAATCACTGCCCCAGATCAGTGAAGAACCACTGCCCCGGACCAGTGAAGAACCACTGCCCCAAACCAGTATAGAACCACTGTCCCAGACTAGTGGAGAACCACTGCCCCAGACTAGTGGAGAACCACTGCCCCAGACCAGTGGAGAACCACTGCCCCAGACCAGTGGCGAACCACTGCCCCAGACCAGTTAAGAACCACTGCCTAAGACTTGTGGAGAACCACTGCCTCAGACCAGTGGAGAACCACTGCCCCAGACCAGTGGCGAACCACTGCCCCAGACCAGTTAAGAACCACTGCCTAAGACTAGTGGAGAACCACTGCCCCAGACCAGTGGAGGTCCACTGCCACAGACCAGTGAACAACCACAGCCCCAGACCAGTGGAGAACCACTGCCCCAGACTAGTGGAGAACCACTACCCCAGACAAGTGGAGGTCCACTGCCACAGACTAGTGGAGAACCACTACCCAGACCAGTAGAGAACCACTGCCCCAGACCAGTAGAGAACCACTGCCCCAGACCACACCTGTCACCTGTTCTTAGCAGCTCACTCTTTGGTGAGTTTTGTCTCAACTGTGATAATAAAGCTTCGAACAAAGTTAATGTAATAACGTGCGCTTGATCTTTGACACAGTAATGTGGGTTTCTTAACCCTACATTAAATGGATTATGTTATAATAACAAAGACTTTTCATAAAGCGTGTACAATATTTTTACACTTAAACAATAGTCAAATGCAAAGACAGTTATGTAACAATATGTTCGTGAGTAGTTACAATTATTTAACTTTTGTGGGCATTTCTTGTATGGAATTTGTTCTCTGGGGACATTTTAAAATGACGGGAGCAAAAGCAGAACCATGAATCGGTCCGTTGCGTCACGAAGGCTCCACTTCCAGAGGAACACTCACAGGAACGTGTCCCACCTTTCACAGTTTGCCCGCTAAATACTTTGTGGGTGTTTTCTTTTGTGTATATCGTTATAAAAGACCTGCATTCAAAGGGACACATAAGACTGTTCCCTCCTCTTTTTGGGTGTTTAAATCAACTTTATTAGACATTCCTAAACAGACCTACGGCCACGGCATGCGTCGTTGTATCCAGTGCATCGCTACATCCCGGCCGCTTTGTGACGCAACTGCAAAGCCGCAGAACAGATTAACATCTTCCAAGTATCATCCCGTCGCTTTTAGATAGGAATTGCCTGCAGGTATGTTAGAAAAAATTAAATGTTATCAAAGAAATCAGGCACTCGGAGCACCAAAGGAAGAGAAGGAGACGAGAGAGTCCTCAAGCTGCATCCAGACGGGTGTGTTGGAAACAGGAGCCCAAGGGTGTAATAACCTATACGCCTAAATCTGATATGACAATCCATTTGGGTGTTGTAGCAGAGGGGCGGTGGTGGAGGGGCGAGCGCAGACCTCTTGACAGTCCGACTCCTCACTGTCAGCTTGGGTTCGGCTGGTTCGTATTTCCCACTGTGTCTCCGCCATAGACGCGTTGCAGATAAAAATATCCACAATAGCAGACAGGCAGACCCCCGTGGGGTCGGGTTTCGGTGTTCCCTTTCCCTTTCATTCTCAAAAAACTGCAGCTCAGCTAACTTTGCCACAAAGTCTGGAGTTACAGCGACACGGGGACCGCGGCCCGGGATGACAAAACTTAACTTGCTTACAGTCCTTGAGAGTTTGACTTCGACTGGCGTTCCTTCCCAAGCGTCCCTCCCCCTCCCTCCCGTCCCCCCTCCTCCTCCTCAGGCTCCGAGCTTGATCATCAGGCCCGTGTTCAATACGGCGCCCGTTTAGGATTCGTTCTAAAATGGACCCGAACAAGCAGAGTCTTTCGGAGCCACTGAGGACATGAATGAGAAATATCAAAGATCCTCTCCGGTCAAAGACGTAAGAATGGCTTGTTTTTCTTCTTCTGTTATTAATGTAATTGACCGATTTGAGGACGACTGCTAGCATGTAAACAAATGGGAATTGTCTAAATCTCCGCCGTGAAATGACCATCATAGTTAGACGAAAGCGGTGCATTGATTGGATCCTTTGGCTCAAAGTAAGAAGCCGTTTTCAGAAGCCGAGTGTCTTCAAGACAAAAGAGGCCCACTTCCTCACCACAGGAGGAACACCCGCCTGCTGTACTCCAGACGTTTTGGAATTGTGGGAATAAACTGCCGGGCGATTTGTCTGGACCGTCGTTATGACCACGTGTGAAGGTATCTGCACAGTGGAGGCGGACGCATTGCATGAATTCTGTCCTCCAAGGAAAGTATCGGCCCCGTTCCTTCTTTCGATATTTACAACAACAAAAAAAGGCTGACAGAAAATTTGAGATGCACGATCAGGTTTTTGGTGCCGATCACCGATCACTGAAATCAGTATCTGCCGATCCGATAATACCGATCACGGTGTCGATTGAAGCATTCTATTTATTGTGTAGCATTATTGCCTAGGACTATGAGGAAATACATATATAAAGCAACTCAAACATTAAAGAAATTACCGATTTCTTTAAACATTTAGGACTTTTACTTTGAAAAATGTCCTAATTGATACATTAAAATTGTTTGATTGCTATTGTAGGGGATTTCAGATATTTATGGAACACATCTGCATTATTCATTTCCTGGAACTCTTGGGGAAATCTATTTACAGGACTTTTTTTAACATACAGAGTCTGACTTATTTTTTATAAACTCTTCCTTGGTACAGTAAAAATGTTTTAATGTGAGCATAATTTAAGCTAAATCTCAGAAAAGATCTATAAAGATACCAAATCAGTTCATTGTTTACTTTTATATGCTAGTGTATTTGTCGACATTTTATTTTGATAAACGGATGTTGTTTCACGTGGTTCTTTCCGCTAACTTTGCAAAACCGGATGTTGTCAGTTAAATCCTTCCGCTAACTTTATCAAAACCCTCGCGCGCTCCGGATCGAATGCGTTTACCGTCAACATCAGTCTCTAGGGGCTCAGACATGTGAGAGTCAGCTGAGTCGACCCAGTGATTCAACTCGAAGGACGGGGACGCCGCTCGGTGGTGAGGATCCCCCCGTGGACCTCTCACTCTGCGGCCCTCGCCGAGTGCATTGTCACCGTTGCGGTGCGCGGCGATTGAAACGTCTGATAGTTCTCGCAGATGTTACGTCATCTGATCGGCCGTTTTGAGAACGCCGATCAAAACCGATAATGGGAATATCGGCCGATATGGATCGGCGCCGATCAGATCGGTGCATCCCTACAGAAAATCAGTAAACACACACACGCACGCGCGCGCGCACACACACACACGGTCATACATTCGCAAGCATTACTTCAGGCCCCTGCACACGGCGTCTAAAGTTCCTGAAATTCCTGCGCAGCAGTTGCAGAGCAGAAGGCGTGGTGACCCGTTCACAACCCTTTTTAAAATGACAGCAGCCCATTTTTCGCTCTCTCTCTCTCGCTCTCCCACACCTCTGAAGCCCTCGCTGTCTCTCGTTCTCCCATATCATCCTGGCCCCACCCCTTTTTGCGGGAGGGCGTTTGTGATTGATTGATGTGTGCTGGTGTGGAAAGTGACATACATATTAATCATCTGCCACCGCCAGTCCACTGGCCATAACCGGACTCCCCAGGAGGAGAGCAGCTTCATCATCTTTATTTTTTTTATTTTTTTCGCTCTTGCCTTGTTTTTAACGGGCTTCTGTATTAATCAGAGCACCGGGCTGTTTTCTCCCTTTGAGCAGAAATGTGACCATAAATATGATGATAAAAGACGGCCCTGCGTAATGTCAGCTTTATCGTAATTGTTATGGGGGTGAGCAACATGAGGTGTTTTTTATTTTTATTTGGAAGAAACAAAGCTTTAGGGTCTTTTTCTCTCTCTTTCAGCACCAGAACACTTGTGTGTGTGTTTTTCTGTCTGGCCTCTTTTCCCTCCATCTCTCTTCGGTTCCCTCCCTCTCGTCGTGCTTTATCTCTCGCATACACTCTCTGCGTCGGGTTCCTCCACCTCCCCCATGTGGTGCAGGGGTGGGTCAGAGAGACTGTGTGTGTGTGTGTGTGTGGGAGGGAGGGAGGGAGGGGGGGATAGTAGAGGTGGCGGTGAGGGCCGGTGTCTGGGCATCGAGCGGGGGGGGGGGGGGGGGCGTGGCTGCCTGTCTGCCTCGGAGCCCCTAACGAGAGCGTGATTCATGGCACAAGGGGCTCCCGCAGGGACGGGATTAGAGGTGCTCTGTCTAACCGCTCCCCAGAGAGACTAAAAATATATTTAATCTGCCCACCATGCAGGCAGCCACCACCGTGTGAGTCTTCATGGGATGTTTCTGTCTGTCTATGCCCCCCCCCTCTCCTATATTGACATATACAATCCTACAGCAAGAGTCTGATCCATTATGTTCCTGTATTTGTCATTTACCATGTTTTGTGTCATCAAGTTGCACATCGTGTTTCTCTTTATTCCTTTTCAAGTGTCCTCATGTTAACACACGTAGATATTAAAGCTGCTGTGATCTCTGTTGTTCTTTTGTTCTTTTAACTAAAGGATTCGTTCATAAAGGCAAACCCACAGAGGAGCGTCGCCCCTCAGAGCATGACACCATCTTTAAACTCTTTGTTTCTTGGTGCCGTCACTTGGTAACTTTTTACCTCGTTGGTTCGGTCTCGCCGTTTCATTTGCACGTTGTTTGTCGTCACGCTATCGGAAACCGCCCCGCGGCGATGATGAGCTGCCCTCGACGTGGCGCTCGAGCATCCGCCGCCTCGAGATCGCCGGAGATCGAAGGAGAGAGAAAGAGTTGAGCTTTAAAAGATGTAATGTGTCGGCCGACGTCGAGTCCCTTCCACTGTTGAAACCGCACAGCTCTCCACATTCGCTCGCCGAATGAGTTCACGCTGTTACCGGCTCCTAAAACATCGCTCATTGAAACGGGGCAGTGGGAGCAGGTGTAACTGGAACTGGGCGCTTCACAACAGATGGCAGCAGGGTGTCGGACAGATGTTGGAAACACGAATGCCGCAGGTCTGAGTCACCGTCCAGGACGACAAGGAAACGCTTTTTCACACAGAGTTAACGGACCTTCATGACTTCAAGTGTACAGTCGAGTTACATCACCGGTGTTTCATGTTTTTTTTCCCGTTTGTACTTCAATCTATGCTATTTTCTTTCCAGGGGCTACGTGTACGACAGCCGGCACAACCTCCAGACCAGGGGCCTGATCGTGCTGCTGCTGTCGAAGGCGGCGGGGCCGAGCCACGCGGCCGCCGGCCTCCTGTCCCACGACATGGTCAGCGGCATCTACCCGAGGTACGGCGCTCGGCGCTACCGCCGGCGGGCAAACGGTTTGAATTGCGTTTGGTTTGAGTCACAAGACGGCGAGTTGGGGACCACGGGTTCAATTCAGTTCATTTTATATCGCCCAATATCACAAGTTATGAATAGCAGGGCCATGCGAGAGGCATCAGACACCGCCGTGAAGTCACAAAGACCCCAGGGAGGAAGTGGAGGTAGTAATGTGTGATGGAGAGATGAAATATCATCCGTAAGTCGAGAGAGAAGAGGAGAGAGGTGCTCAGCGTATCTTCACACGTCCCCCAGCAGCCTCCAACTCGATTCCGTGCACCCCTCCAGGAAACATTGGCTAAGAAGAATACGTCCTTGAGAATCTTTTCTCAAACGCTAAATGTTTTCCACCAACTCTCCTCACGGCGAAGGAGTTCACCACAACCCGTTTTCCCGCCGGGCAAATCGTTTAAAAGATGCCGTCGTGCCGGTGATTCCCGCGCGCGGCAGCCGGTTCGTATCGGTCACCCAGCAGACGATCCTCAGTTCTCATTGTATGCGCTACCGGGCAGGAAACACGTGTCCCAGTGCACCGTAGAGCCATAAATGTGCAGAGCGAGAAAGGCGATGCCGCTTCCGTCCCCGTTACACGGCTGCAGAAGGGTAAATAGTGTGTGGGGGGGGTGAAGGGGGGGGGGGATCCTGGTGTGAGGTAATTCTATCTCGTCGTCTGTGGTTATCATCCATATCTATTCCTGTAAGTGAAGCGCTACATTATCGAGAGAATATGATGGGATGTGAGGGTGATAACACCACGGATAGAAGACGGAATCTAATTATGTATAAATTATTTGTTGGATTTAAAATGTCGCTAATGGGGAAACTGTTCTTCCAGCTGCGGCTCTGAAATCATTTCGTTCTTGCATTTTTCCCCAACGGCCACCATTTTGGTTCCAATGACATTCCCATCGGCCTCGGTCGGTGTGCAGGTGACATCTATCTAAACTAAACGTTGTCGATTATTGGCAAGGAATTGGCTTTGTTGTGTTATTTGACACCACCCTCTGGCTAATTATAACATTTGCTCCACCGCAAATTCCCCAAACCACGAGTGGTTGTTGACTTCTCGATTCTGCACGGTGAGCGTTCACATGACCGACTTGCCTGGAACCACAACACGCGTTGATTTATTCCGAACCATTCAAACGCGCAGTGGTATTAATAATACGCTGCTGTTTCCGGCCTCTCTGGCTTTCTCACACACATTAACCACCGGCACGCCGCTCAGAACCGGGGAGGCGGGCCAAGCGCTTTCCAGAAGTGACTGCTGCTGTGTTTGGCGTGGCCGTGCGCTCCGTGCCTGAAAGGCCCCTTTCTTACTGCTAGCTGACCCAAGACGCGTGTGTGTGTGTGTGTGTGTGTGTGTGTGTGTGTTCGTGCAGGAACATCCTAATATTAGCACTAATTGGAATAACCCTGGGCGCCGCAGCAGCGCTCGGAGCCCCCGTCCCTTTCATTCGTGGCCCGCGACGGCGAGACCGCGACGCCAGGTTGCGTCTCACTGCAGGAAGTCATGACATCACAACCGGGCCCTCACTGGGACTCTGGATCACTGAGTCCATCATGCAGCATTCCCTCACTCTTGTGCGATAGATGGAGCACACACACACACACACACACACAGCATGACTTGATCACCTCATTTGCACTATTTTGCTCCCTCTTTCTCTCCCCCTAACACCCACCCCCCACCTCTCCCGTGGCTCATTAGCACCTCTGATGGAAGAGATGGAGGGTGTTGGGTTGGGGGGGGGGGGGGTCATTGAAGCCTCTGGGGGATGGTCTCCTCCCTCCTGGCAGGCAGCATTTGTAAAACATTCCCCACTCTGCTGCCTGACACTGATGGCTCACAAAAGCACCACCATGATGGATGGATGGAGGGATGGTTAGATGGACCTATAGATAGATAGATAACACACACTCACAGATGTACCCACCACACTTCTTAATTTCTCGTGACTAATGAAAGCCGCGCCGCCGAGCCACACGTCTCGCTGCCGGCGTGATGGACAGGCCGCCTCTTTAAATCACACGGGGACGCACTTACATCCGCAAGGCTGCATTTTGATGGCGCCGGCAGACTGCGGAGGGAGGAAATGGAACGGAGCAGTCAGGACAAGGGGCGTGGCGAGGGGCGTTACACCTCGGCAACATGGCATCGGTTGCTATGCAACTGGGCACCAAAGCTATTTATACACCGTCCCCGTTTTTCCTTTTTGCCCTCCCGAGCTCCACTGTTACCCGTCAGGACTGCCAGATTGGAGGCGCAGCGTCGGGATGCGTATCCGCCGAGGTTCAACTGATTTGGGGTTTTTTGGTGGTCGATACTTTAAGATAAAAAATTCCAACTAGTTCCAAAGGTTTTGTGTTTCCTCTTGATTTCTTTCACGTGATTATGGGACACTGGAAGTGTCAATTGAAGCCAAACCAATGGATTTCTGATCTCTCTTCATTCCCCCTATGAATTACAGTTTGGGGATATGACCGTATATTTATATCACAAGATTATATTAGATTGTCCCCAATGGCAGAATGTACTATTTATGCCACCACAGCTATCCCCTTTTGATATATTTGGGTATTTTATTCAATTTATTTTAATGTTACGAATAATTAGAACTGCATGAAGTCAATATCGTTTTTAGGATTTTTTCATCATTCCATCTTTCATCCACAAATCTTATTTCGGTGGCCTTTTCCATAACATTTACAATACCTCAATATAGTATAAAGATATCGCAGGTCTTTTATTGGCCGCTGCTTTTCTGAGATACACATTATAAATACAAGTTGTTGGGGCCATTAATTCAAAAGAGAAGACTTTATAATCCTAAAGAAAGTGGAACTTCATTATTGCACACGTAAAAAGGGAGCTGTATAAAATCGGATAGATTGCCTCGAGTGGGTTAGGGCCCGAAGTTTGTTGGTGGTGTCGAGTTTAGAAGGATGTGCGTGTGACAGACCTCTGTAGGCGGCTCGATGCTGCATTAGTAGGCGTACACTACTAGTGGCACACCCAAATCTCTAGCCAAACTTCATGCATTGCATTGTGGGAAATGTAGGCCGTAGGTTCTGACGAAGAAGACAAATGCGTGGAATACAAAAAATGACCAATGTGTCCACTGTGAGTCCTACAATCGTATGAGAGTGCAACACTAAATCAAAGGAGAGCTCTTACCACTGAAATACAAGAAGGTCTCTTTCATTGTAAACTATTGATGTAGAATTAGGACCGCAGTCGGCGTTCCTGATCACTTGATCAGGCGATGTACAACAAGTGGTCTGGGCCTGTTGAGTCAGTGGAGATGAAGCTCCACTTTGACTCTTCAGACCTGCAGTAGCCGTGTGTTCCACCTCGATGGATCGTCGTGTTGAAGTGGAGCCAATGACGGGTTCATAAAAAATGAATTGAAGTTAAACAACCAAGGAAACGGTCACAAGTCTGACCTTGGCCATTTAAATATGTTGGTTCTGTGACCCCGAACGCTGCCACCGCCCTTTATCGTCCTCCTCTCGCCCGTGACAACGAGTTCACCTCTTGACAACCCGCCGAGCGCCGTCCTCCCCCCCCCCCCCCGAAGGCGCCTCGAGAATACGCGGCCAATCCATTAATTTCCTCTCATTGCAGAACCCTGAACTTTATTAACTCTCATTCGGGGCGACCGTGTTGTTGCTCTGCGTCAGCGAGCTGAGAAACCAACCAGACAATGGAAGTGATTGAGAGGCGAAATAGATGACATTATTGAATTCTAATCACATCTTTTCCACGGCGACGTCGAACACGGCAATTACCTGGCTACAAGACGTGTGTGTGTGTGTGTGTGTGTGTGTGGAGAAAGGGGTTGGAGCGCAAGGCAGGCGACTGGCTCATCAGGTTCTCACAGCGGCTGAAAGAAGGTCGTAAGTGGCTATCAGCGCACCCAACCCTGTCTGGATGGATCCCTCCTGTCGCAGCGTGGCGAGCTCCTTCCATATGGAGAGGGGCCTAATTATCCCCCACCAATGGCTGAATCAACATTTGATTATGTCCTCCCTAAGGCTGCTCTGAAAGACTCTATTCAAAGACCACTTTTATGTTTTCTCTCTCATAATCAAGAATGGCTGTTATTTGCTAATGATGAGTTTTAATTTATTTTATTTTTTTAACACAACCCCTTCCCCCCCGCCGACGCACTGTGCAGCAAGACGTCTGACACTTGCACTGGTTAATGCCCTTGAGTGCTCTGATTTTAACTTGAAAGGTTTTTTAATCAAATTGTAGCTGGAGCGAAATCTCCTCCTCTTTTTTGTTTGTCTATTTTCTTTTTTTCCATGATGCACAGTAATTTATTCTATTATTTAAGTTGTCTACTCGGTTTATGTATCAGATGAACTGATGATCCCTGCAGAGCTGTTTTGCATATTTAAGTTAAAAAAAGAAAGAAAAAGAAAACCTTTGTATTAATAAATAGATGATTTTTCCCCCTGTCTGCTAACGGGATGAAATGAAACTCCTTTGTACGCGATTGATTCCTCTTGTGGTCAGCACACCTGTGCGTGATCGCAAATCACCTGCATATTTCAATTCAATTCAGTTTATTTTGTATAGCCTAATATCACAAATACAAAGACTCAAAGGCCTTTACAATCTGTTAACATATGACATCCCTGATCTTTGACCTCACATTGGATCAGGAGAAACTCCCAAGAAATAGAAAAAACCCTTTCACGGGAAAAATAAATGAAATTAAAATGTTGTAATTCTTTTTTTTTTCTTCTTTCTGTTTCATAGCCAACGGAACTTGGCAGAAATCACAGAGTTGATCCACACGGCGTTCCTGGTGCATCGTGGGGTCGTCGACCTGAAGGGGTGGACGGACTCGGACGGCCCCCTGAAGGACATGGAGTTTGGGAACAAGATGGCGATCCTGAGCGGCGACTTCCTGCTGGCGAACGCTTGTACCGGACTTGCCCAACTGAACAACACCAAGGTACCCCAGTCTCTTGGTAACGGCCTGTAGCTCTGTGAGACATGTGACCTGACATCGACCGTCTCAGTACCAGCTCCCAGCTGCTGTCACAGCTCCAGATTTCGGTGTCGGTCCTGATTCCTGCATCTGTTTTCACCTCCAAACTCAACACCTCACACCTGCATCCACAGTTACCCAGGATCGTGGAATATTCTAGATTCTTTTAGGTGTTTTCACCCGCAGTGCAAACTTCCTCTGCAACCAATCTGCAGTGTTTTTATTTTGTCTGGATCTGAGCGAGCGTCGGTGTGAGAGTCCTTTTTTACACAAACAGCGTAGCCCGGGGATTCCCAATCCGCAAGATAAACCTGAGGGGGCTGTGGCATGATCCACGAGATTAGCCTGTTTGAAGACCTTTAAATTACCACACATCCAATTCAGTCCGCCGTTCCAATAAGTCGGCTGTTGTCCTGCTGTTTCTCCCACTTAGAGAATAACGTGGTGAGATTGACCCCCTTCCCCAACCGATGGCTGTTTCTGCCAGTTGCGGAAATGACACAGTGGATGATCTCGACACAGCTCTACAAATGTATAGGGATTAAATGAATACCAACTCCGAAAGCCACATATTCCTTTAAACAAAGGGGCAAACGCATTGAAGGTACAGACGGCGTCAAAGTGTTCAGAGCAGCTGTCAATCACTTTTTTCATCTTTTAAAAAGCAGACTCGTTCTGGTGAGCAACACAGAATGTAAACACAACTTGTGTTTGCTCACCGAAGAAGAAGAAAAAACACGGGCAACTGCAACTTCAACTTCCCTGTCAACTGACGAATCAGCGGCGGCTCGCTACTGAGCAGTCCAGACTTGAACCCTGGTGAAGCTCGCCCTCACAGCCCTTCTCATGCCAAACACGGCGTGCTCTCAGATGCCCGGCCTTTCCGGCGGCGTACGTTAGACACGTGGTTGTTGAGACACCGCAGGCCGTGGGAATCCCACTTGTGCCGCGAGCCCTCGTCGCCTCCTCGGCAGCCTCCTGTTCAGCACGCGCCGGGCTGCGTTCATTGAAAGCTCATTTTAAAGGTGTGGCGTTTCCCTTCGCGGCGCTAATCGACTCGAGCCGATGAGGATGTGATCGCGTTAAGCGCTCATTTCAGCGCGAGCATGTCGGCTAACGGCCGAATGGGAGTTTGGGAGCGACCCCCGTCCCCTCTGGCGGCGCGGCCCGCTCGTCGAGGCCAGATCCACCACACGGGCCCGAAGCCCACCGGCCCAAACAAACCAGCAGTGATGTTCACGGGGAGCGTGACTGTAATCTGAAGCGGCCGCAGTTTCTTCTCGTTTTTAATGGCATTAAGGAGACAGACATCCGATAGCCGGCAGTTACTCGAGTTTGAAAAGGTTTGCAAAACAAAATGAACGGAGGGCAAACTACGATATGCATGGTGCTCATATTTGGTTGTGTTTTTGTGAAGCCTGCATTATAAGAGGAGATGGGGGGGGGGGGGGGGGGAGGTGTTATTAGATGATTGCAAACAGAAACATGAACATCATACTGACCTACATTTATTTATTTGACCTGTTGGGAAGATTCATGTTGACTTTTCTCCACGATTCATCTGTCGATGTGATTTATGTCGAGAACCTTTGAAGTCTTGGAAATTGGGATCTTGAAAAGATTAAGACATAATCTGAGAAGACGTAACTCTCCTACTGGCACAATAAATCCAGAAGAAGTACGACATACATAGATACATGTATACCATGCGAGCATGATAATAAAGAGCACACATAATAAAGGTGGCAACAGACTATTATAATATTTTTTTACAAAATTAAAACAGACGAGGCTGTGACATCCTGACATCTTGTTTTTTAGTAACTACATTTCCCATGATGCAGCTGGAAATCATCATGAGACTGTCCCTGTCTCCTCCATGCCCACGCAGTTCAGACCCTGCACATCCAATTCCTAAAAAACCCCGATAACATCACCAGGGTTATCTTTCTGAAAAGAAAGTTTCAAAGGGCAGCAGAAGGATAATTATTCATGGAAATACAGCCTGCAGAGGTGCTCTTTTAAACTCCATCCACCCCGGTTTAGCTACTCCGTGGAAACAAACAACAGATAGGTAGTCTGCTATGTGCCTATCTGTAACTCCATCCGTGCGTTAAATTGGAGTCGCTAAACGGAGCCTCTGGCCGCGTCCTTCCTCGCGGCTTGTGTGTGGTCATCGTCGCACACCGTCCTCATCCATCAGAAGCTCTCGCAGCTTTTCAAGTTTTCTCATAAACCAGCTTCTTTATTCTCCATTCTTTTTTTCCTTCTTTTTAAGCGAGTGAGAGCGATGGCGATCATGTGTCGTGGCCTTGAGACGAAACCTACGCCGCTACTTGTGTAAACTGTAAAGTAATCCCGGCGTGGAGGGCTCCGGTTTCTCCCTCCCCGCGCAGACCTGTCGGCAAAACACGATCTGGCTGGATTTGGGAATGGAGTAAGGGGGAGGCAGGGGCAGAGCTTATCTGATACCTTCCAAAAAAAGACCCCCGCTGGCCCCCACTTCCCAAGGCAGGCAGAGACACCACATCTGGTAATACTGTAGGCACATTGTCCTTCCAGGTCTGTGGGCGAACGCTCGGGTTTCCTCAATATTTTCCCCCGGTGGATTCGGTTACCCAAAGGGCACCGCGGAGCGCGGCCGACGGAGCGTCACCGGACTTTTTCTGAGGGACCAAGGATGTCTGGGATGAGCTGAAGGAGCTCTAAATTTAACCTCATTCATCCGGGCCGCACGGGGCCCGGCCCACAGTGCGGCTGTGAGCGGAGGACGGAGGGAGAGATCGACGGAGGGAGAGATCGACGGAGGGAGAGATCGCCTTCGCTCCGTCATCTGAGCTTTTTTGAATAACCCTTTTGAAAAAGATGCAGCGTGTCCTCCGGTGGGTTGGTCCAGGGGCCCGCGGTGTAGAAATGTAGTCGTGCATGCCCCCTGCAAGAGGGAAGGAGCAACTGCAGCCTGAGAGAATATGTTCAGACCTCCCATTTCTATCCAATCGATTTGTTGCCCATCTATTGGGAGGTCGTTATACATCCACAAAGCAGCGTGTTGTTCCCTGTGCAGTTTATTGATTGAAAAAATAGAAGTGGTTCTTTCTCATTTTTCACTTTCTTATGTTTTTGCTTGCATCTCTGACTCCGCAGAAAACTACCAACGTAGAGATACTCCGAGGTATCTCCGGAATAATAATAGGGGACTTTAAAAAAGAAAAGGAGATCAAAGAGTCAGATCCACCCTCCCTCGACCTCGTTAACCCCTTTGCTCTCGGGACTCACTCGGTCTCGCGTCTACCCTCTCAGCTCCATCTTAGGTCTCCGTGAATACAGAGTCTGATGAACCAAGGGGAGCCGGGATCTGCCCGTCACATGGTCTCCAACCCTGGTCTCGCCTCTTCTTGTTCTTCTTCACCCAACGAGCTGCTCAGGCGGGAGCGCCGATGGCCTCAATTAGGGGAAATTGTGTTTGGTGTTTTTCTAATTGGCAAATGTCACGGATGAACCGAGCGGCGCGTCGGCTTCCATCGACCTCGTTCACGTCTACATGTCAAGGAGTTTAATCGAGGCCGTTAGCCGCAGTGATTCGAAACGAGGGAGAAGGTTATCGGTTCGGTGCCCGAGTCCGAGGACACTTCAACGGGACGCGGGGAATGTTGAGCCGATGGATCCCTTTATTGATCTCTCTCACAGGCGTGAGGACGGCGTGCACATGAACTGTAGTCGGGGGTTCTGATGCATCGATAAATGAGAAGATTAACCCAAATGTCTCCTGTTGTCTGGCAGGTGGTCGAGCTGATCTCCAGTGCCATCGGGGATGTGGTTCAAGGCATCTACAGCGAGAGTTACAGTAATACGGAGGTAAGGCGTGTGTTGCGTTCAGGGCAAAGCAATGGCCGATATTGGAGCTTTTAAAAATAATGATACGATGATCCAAAATGGATGACTTGAGATGAAGAATAAAGGCAAATCCAGTTCTATCGCTTTCATACATATCGGTGATTCAAACGACAGAAATGTAGGATTGACTTCAGTTATTTTTCTCTAGGAGACGTACTGGTCCTTTTCCTGCCGCGGCCGGAGGCACGATGCGTTCAGGGGTCGTCCTTTCGGTCCATTTTCGTGATATCAAAAGCGCCTTGAGCAACCTTTTATTTTTCATTTAGCACAAGCCTCCACTTGTACTTAAGGACGAACTGATTGAGAAACCTCCCGGTACACACGTGAGGCCGTGACATGGGATTGTTACGCTGATTAGGAACACGAATAAAACACGGAGCGTAAACATTCCCCGTGTCCCTCAAACAGAGTTTCAATTCTGACCTCTAGAAAACACCGGAGGGGGGATGAACATAGAGTCCCTGTTTCTCGATCATCCAGTACATGCATGACCTCAGGACTGGCGTGTAACTCTGTCGAATGTCCTCTGTGGGAACCTTTTTTTGTTTGTGGAAGTTGCCGTGTCGAAGCAGCGAGAGCTCATGATATCAAAAGCCCTACTTTTTAAGACTCTAGGGACCAAAAGTACTACACACTCCGTCATACTCCTTGAATGTGTTTCTATAACTCTGTAATGCTTCCTCTGTTCGCCCCGCAGGATGGCGGTGCCACCGACGGCGTGGACGTGGCGGCGTGGGAGGAGCACGCCTTCCTGTCGCACGGGGCGCTGCTGGCCAAGAGCTGCCAAGCTGCGATGGAGCTCGCCAAACACGACAAGGGCTCGCAGAGGTCGGCCTTCAAGTACGGCAAGCACATCTCGCTGGGCCACAAGGTGAGTGCCGTGGGATCGGCCCACGAAGGAAATAACCGTGAGGTTTGTCTTCGGGAGGACTAATCCATGACGGGTATGTTTTTCGATGCTCTGTTTAAAGGCCCAAAAGAATCCCGCCATTTTTCAATCGCCTTCGTGATGAAATGCAATGAGTGATGATGGAATATACAATATTCATGACCTGAACCACGGTTCTCCCAGAGGCGGCAGTATCTAAACATTTCCCTCTTCTAACGTGGGCTTGTTCTTAGCTTCACAATATAAGTATGTCCTCACAGTAGTTCTTCATACGTGGGGTGGATAAAAAACAACCCGCCTTTGTGGGAATGTAATCCTCCCTTTGTAGACGGAGCTCATCTGGCAGTAATTAACATTTAACTGTCTTTTTCTTCTCACACCAGCGACAAACACACATTTTATATATATAAACTACCGTTCAAAAGTTTGGGGTCACTTAGAAATGTCTTTATTTTTCAAAGAAAAGCACTGTTTTTTCAATAAAGATAACATGAATCAAAACTACACTCTATACATTGTTAATGTGGTAAATGACTATTCTAGGTGGAAACGTCTGGTTTCTAATGAAATATCTCCATAGGTGTATAGAGGCCCATTTCCATCAACTATCACTCCAGTGTTCTAATGGTACATTGTGTTTGCTAATCATCTTAGAAGACTAATATCTGATTAGAAAACCCTTGTGCAATTATGTTAGCACAGCTGAAAACAGTTATGCTGGTGATATAAGCTATACAACTGGCCTTCCTTTGAGCTTGAAGTTTGAAGAACAAAATTAATACTTCAAATATTAATCATTATTTCTAACCTTGTCAAAGTCTTGACTATATTTTCTATTAAATTTTCAATTCATTTGATAAGTAAAAGTGAGTTTTCATGGAAGACACGAAATTGTCTGGATGACCCCAAACCTTTGAACGGTAGTGTGTATATATATATATATATACACTAAGTTTAGCAGATAATGGAGATGTTTTGAGGTGGCTCGATGGTTGCCAGCCAGAGGGTCCCCCCCACCGTGGCTCCCTGCAGCCGCTGCTCTGCGTGCCTCATGCGGCTACAAGGAATCTCAGCGTGGGACGGCCCCGCGAACTCGCCGCTCATTAGCAGAGCGTCGGTGGGCTCGCCTGTTGGCGCTCTCTCGCCGCCGGGCTGCTTTAATTGGCGCACGGGAGTCACAAAGTGTGATTGGTGCCCTCATTGGCCAACGCGTTCTCTCTCTCTCTCCCTCCCTCCCTCCCTCCCCCCTTGCAGCTGAACTCTGACCTGCAGCCGTTTCTGAAGAGCGGCGCGGGAGAGCCGGCGTCTTTCAGTCTGACCGCCGCCCCGGTGGTTTTCCACCGTCAGATCGTCGGCCAGGAGAGGTGGCGGCAGCAGCTGCAGCAGGTACCAGGGGTCCCCGACTCCAAACAACGCCGATCGTCATCTGACATTGTTTCTACCGATATCACCTGTGAGATGTCTAAATGAATAGTTGAATGATGAACCACCAGCACGCTGCAACGGGTTTACCCGGTGAGAGCGACCTCGGCCTTGAAAAGCTTCTCCAGGGTCTGTAGCGGAGGGACCTCGGCAACATTTAATCCCCACATTCAGTTGCCTCATCCGACTTGCACTTTTCTTTATTATTTTTTTAATTGAAAACATTTAATCCCGATGATAATTACTTATTGGGCTTTTGAGACGCACCGAAGCAACAACATTTAAAATGAATGGTGGGGGGAGTTTGAAGTTTTCATTAAATTGTATCTTTTTGTAAAAGGCAACCTCTCTCTCTCTCTCTCTCTCTCTCTCTCTTTCTTTTGAAGGCCACAACACTGAGAAACCAGCTGGATTACTCAAAGGTAAGCCCTCTGGGTTCTGTTATCTATTCACGGGGTTCGTATGGTCATGGAAAACCTGGTAAAGGTCATGGAATTTGTAAATGTTTTTTTCCAGGCCTGTAAAGTCTTGGCGGAAAAAGAATCCCCAACATTTCAAAAAAGTCATGGAAATGTGTTAAATTCATATGTGCTTTTACACTGAGTTTTAAATAATTAATCTGCTCTTAAAAGAGTGACACTCAAAATATAAGCCGGCATACATTCATTCTGAAGTGAACGCACCTTAGCTGAAAAGACATAATTGTTTATTCTTGTAATCAAATCCATTGTCTCTCACTCATTTGTGTCATTTCGGGTTATATACTGTATGCTTTGGAATCCTCATTGTTAGTTTAAATACAAAATATTCTCACTTTTTCATGTTATTTCACAAAATGTTTGATCATGTTAAAAGTCCTTGAAGTCCTGGAAATGCACTGGTCACCATGTGCATGACCCTGTGTTCAGAGCACGGTGACCTCCGCTACCTCGGCATTACATTTTTCGGTACGTTGTCATTGTTTCAACTCTCTGCAATCACCTGTTCTTCACCTGCCGTGCCGTCGGGACGTCTTCTCCCTGTAACCCATATCAGAGACACACGCTTCCCAAAGTCAATGTGTGAGGGGCGAGGGGGGGGGGGGTGCAAGAAGAGCCCGGCACTCCAGAGGAGGGGTCCGGTGGATGTCGTGGGGGTTATCTGGTCCCGCCTGAAACCAGAGCAGGAAGGATCGGTTACCGAGGCCTATTTGCGGAGGAGACACTCGGGCTGTGAGGCGGAGGCATTGAGAGAGAATCTCCTTCAGCGGAGCCGCCGAGAAAAGGGACACGAGGAGAAGTTTGAGGGGAAGGAGAGACGAGGGGACACGAGGAGGAAAGCTGAGAGCAGGACACAAGGGGGAGGGAAGTGATTTCTTTTTGTTGTTCTTTTTTTGGGGGGGGGGGGGAGAAGAAAGAAAGACCTTGGGCCCACGGGTGTCACACTTTGCTTTGCGCATCTTTAGAGGAACTTTTCTGGCATTTACATTAATTTAGCACGTGCTTTCTTCCCATTAACTCTGATAATTACATACGTACATCTACACAGAAAGACCCATTTTATTCTGCTTTGTACTCTTAACAACCCCAGAAATGTCACTTAAAAATAAATAAATTAGATTGAAGGATCAAACAAGAGTCGACACTCTACATCTTCCAAAACATTGTTTTGCACTTATAATGCAAGAAAATGTGACTAAACGTTAGAAGTGATGAGGACTTCAGCCCATTGACAAATAATGACGAGTCTGTGTAAAAGAAATGACTCAAACTACACCAAAAAAAGGAAAAGTAGCAAGGACCTGCTACCAATACATATATATTATTAAATATATTGATGAGAGCAACAAGATGCACAAGATGGGAGAACAAAGCCGACAGTTCGCTATCTTTTTTATTTTGTTTATTTCTTAAAGAAGGAACGCCTACGGGGATTTCCACCTCGGAATAAATTCATGAGGTATTTGGCCCCCGGCAAAAAGATGTCCCAACACACCGGCAGTAACTTTCTCCAAATGATCAATTCAAATCGATCACGGATGGCGATGGAAAAACTCCGTTGACACCCCCGGGGTGAGCGAGACATTTTAATTTCCTCCGCTTTGCACCTCCGTTCATTTTATTACCTGGAGAAAAAAACTGTCTGTGCAGCGCTCCTGTGATCCGGTGCCGTAATTAGGAGACTATAAAAAGACGGTGGAGAGGCTGCGTGCGTTTTCCCTTCTCGCCGTCAGAACTGGCGTGACTAATTATTATTATTTTATTTTTAATCTGAAATGTTCCCCTTGTAGTTAAATGTAGTGCGCTGCCTCTGGCGGCGCCGGGGGCAGCGTTCCTAACGGTGTCATACGATGTGATTTATGTTATTATTATTTTTTAGCCTTTTGCTCCCGTACGATCCAGTTACTTTTCCGCGTCTCTCTCCAGTTCGCCGTGTGGTTGGCGGTGAAACCGGGGAGCGGTACAAAACGTTGACAGGCTTTTTAACGTGTGTGTGTGTGTGTTTGTGTGTGTTTTCATCCCCTCCGGCAGCTTTTGGCGACGGTGAAGTCGGAGAAAGGCGTGAGCTCGGCGGTGGACTTGTGCTGTTACCATGGCAACAGGGCTCTGGAGGCCATCCACGCTTTCCCCTCCTCCGAGGCTCGATCCGCCCTGGAGAACATCGCCTCCGCTGTCAACAAATTTTGACCTGGACACACACACACACACGCACACACACACACACTCTCTCTCACTCACACAGAGTGTCTTTGTCTGCAGAGGCAAGAGGACGAGAACCACTGAACACTTGAGACGAATCAACTTCTCGCGTCTGGAGGAGCCGCCGCTCTTCACCGTCGGGGATGACGGTGTCCAACGGCCGTGCCCGTAAACGGTCGCCATTAAAAAGAGTAGAAGTCCATGACTTCAGCATCATGTCGTGCATTGTGCTGCGCTCCACGACACATACCTTACCTCTCTTTCCCTGCGGAGGAAAAACATCATCACGCTAAGCTGCATTTCCCACAACAACAAAAAAGAAAATGCCAGTTTTATCACCGTCTTATCGGCAGAGCCACATTCAGGACGCTTTTCAAGATGTTCCCGCAGAAATGTCATTCATCTGGAAAATGTGCCGTGAACGGCAAAACGAAGGCGCCAAGCAGCGCGTCTTATTCAAACCAAAACGTTATGGGGGGTTGGGGGAATCACCCCGATTCGCCCCACTCGTTACTGCACCCCTCGGGCGGCGCGGTTGTAAATCCGGTTGTAAAAAAGTCCCAAAGTCATGTTCCACCAGGTATGTGCAGCTACTGATAAGCACATCTGCAAAAAAAGAATAAGGTATTTTGCGTGATATTCGCTCCACGTGTGTGTGTGTGTGTGGGGGGGGGGTACTCGAACCAGGACAAATGTCATCCATGTTGCCTTATTATGTGTGTCCCCATTCCCGTGAACGTGATCCAAGACGACCCAGGGGCGGGGAAAGGTCACGCAGTCGCTCCCCTCGGCCCCGAACAGCGAGCGCACTGAAGCGCCGCCAAGCAGGAATTATTAATGAAGAGAGCAAATGGACAGGAAGTGCAGAGGTATTGATCGGGCCGGCTGCCCCGCTCCAAGAACTACAGGCTGGCGCCAGCCTGGTGGCCTGTGGTTTCCCAGGCTGCTGTCTGCAGAGGAGCAGGGGGGGGCATGGGGGGGGGGGGTGTGAAACCAGGCCACCGGCGGCAGCTGTCTGTCACATCCAGGCCACACCTGAAGGACGGAGCAGCGGAGACGAGGTCTGAGCTAACGGAAACATGTGGCAGCTAGCTGGAAGTAACGGTCCAGTGTGAACTTAGTTTGAAGTTGTTGGATGTCGATTCCTTCGGGAACGCCGCTATTAGCTCCAGTTGCAACTCCTGGTGAAACACCTGTGTGTTTTTAGCTTAGCTAGCGGCGTGGCTCTAGGGTCCACACGAGAATGAAACGCCTCAACGGCGTCACATGGGTTCATGTTCATGCAGCGTTCGCAGTCCCCAGAGGAAACGCCCCGTCGGTGCAGCTGTGCTTTACGTTTAGTGCTAATTGGCTAATGCTAAAGTCTGTTGGTGAGCGCGGGGAAACATTACATCGGCGTAACGTTAGCATGCCGGCGTACCGAGGCTCTGAGGTCATTTGATGGTTTTCCCAAAATACAACTTTAATAAAAACCTGTGCCACGGAAAGCTAAATAAATAATAATATAAATAATTAATAATACATTGTTTCTGTTTTTCAAGCCCCTTGTTTGAATGTTGGTGGTAATGGTTTGATCCGATACCTCACTGAGTAAACCATGTTTTGAGTAAAGATCGATGTGGCACGAAGTATTTGTGTCTGTTGCCGGGTCGTCCTCCACTTCCTCTCCTCTTGTTTTGGGTTTTCCGTTGCCCGGGTACCAGCGAGGTGCAGCGCGTGCCTCCGGCTCTTCATGAAATATGTATCCTCGCCGTGAGGAGACATGAGGAAAGTTACATGGAAAGTTAAGAGGACCAAACAAGGAAGCAGGCCGGGGCGCTGCCAGAATGACAAATATAGTTAGAAAACAGAACTATTTTTATTTTGTTCTTCTTAAAGGGGTCCGACCTACGCAGTGAAACAGAGTCCAACTCAACCAGGCGCTGCAGAAGCAGATTGAAGGGACGGGTTGTAACCTTTATTTAATTTTTTTCGACTTCAAGAAGGGAAGCACAGTTCTTCAAGCTAAATATTTAATGGAGAACAGAAATTGTAGCCTCCTCCTCCTCTCTGACAATATCGCCAGGGCCAGCATTAATCTCTTCAATATCTCCTGCGTGGCCCAAATGAAGAGGGAGGAGGAGAGGAGGTCCGGCCGCTCGGTGTCCTGCGCAGCAGAAACCGGACCCTGTGTTTGCTTACAGCTCAGAGTCTGAAAGTCTCCGGTGTCATGAAAGCAAGAGGTGTCAAGGCTATGAGTTTACATGCAAAACACAATGCGGGGCAACAGCGGCCCTGGTGTGCCCCGGCCCCGGCCCCGGCCCAGACGATGACCGGTGAAATTACAGCAGGGTCCGGTGGAGAGAGACGGTCAGCACACACAGCTGGAGACAAAGCCACCGGCAGCTCGGGAGTTGAATGTGAGGCTGCAGTGTTCTGGAAAATCTCCCCGAGTTTCTCGTTTCAATGCACATCGAGTACGGAGGCAACGCGTTGAGGACGGAGATCAGAGGCCCGCTGACGCAATGTGAAGTTTGTGTATCAACAAGTAGAGGAACACTAAATGACCCATGATGAAATCTTAAGGATTGTCACTTTAAATTATCCTCAGTGAATGCCATATTATTATTATTTGTTGGTGATATTCTGTAACTATGTGGAACAATTCCAGGATTCATTTATATACTAAAGGGTCAGAGTTACAAGGGTTGACTTTTTTTAATTTTTTATACTTGATATTTTATTTCGGTATTTTTACAGATACAACCTTCAAAAGTAAGAATGCATAATAATAAAAAAAAATAAAGTGAAAATTAACCATGCATCTGGCCAAGAGGGGTTTTTGAAGCGTGGACGCAGTCGAGCTGCACCTCCTCTGAGCCTCCAGCTCGTGAGGATGAAATGTTTCCAAAATGTCAGTCCCTCTTTTTTAAAATGTTAATCAGCGAGTAGTGGGAGGCTCGTCCCCCCCTTAGTGTCGTCACACTGCGCCCCCATTGGTTGGATGACACTGTCAAATATTGTAATCCAAATTCTAATTGGTACGTCTGTATTGCACAATGATGCACGGCCTTCTATTGGACGATTCTTTTAACATTTTGTATTCGTTGGAGTTGCCCGTCAGCAATTCTCCCGGAAGTCCAGGAGCTGCTGTTGTTTTTGTTGAGTGACCTCGGCGACCCCGGATTATCGGCACGGAGCAGGAGCTCAACTCCCTGGTGGCTGAGGCCCGAAAGACGCCTCTCTTCTGAGGACACGGACGTGTGTGTTGTGATGCCCATTTTATGATGTAATCTCTGTTGCTAAATAGTGTTATGCCTTTATTATTCACTAAAGTATGAGGGAAAAGTACCCATGTTGTATTTGTTAGTGGTGAAGCCTTTAAAATCAGGAAGCTGATCTTCATTGGGTCCACGATGGATGACATATACACATATGACCAAGTGTGCCTGATAATCTCACCACTGCTATGATTATTTTTTAATTTGTAGTTTTTTTCTAAATAGATTCACCATGTTTAAATTTGCCAAATTGACTAGCAGCTCAAAAGCAGTTGTGAACAATTTATTTTCTCCCAAGTATGTAATATTTACTGATTAAAAAACAAACAAATCCCCCCAAAATGTAGTTTGACCTATGACCTTTACAGCGGGAGATACGTCATTAATCAGGAATGATGTCATCTGTCACTCAGAAAGTTCATTTTAAGATATATTGCTTCTATGATAATAAAAAAGGAAGTATTATTTCTAAAATGTTCCGAGTAAAGACATTTGTTCTGAGGGGTTTGCAGTTCGCGGTGGGCTGCTCGTCCCCGCGCGCAGCCCCCACGTGACCCCTAAACGCGGCGTGGGAAATGACCGCGGAGTGAGACGAGCGCCTCCATCTGTCTCCCCTGAGTGGCCTCTCAGTAAACACCTGCTAACGCCATCGCGCGCTGACGGTGACGGATGAGGCCTCGACGCAGACGAGCATATTGGCCAAAAACGACACTTTAACGAGCTTCTTCCCGGTGTTAAGTGGCACGCGCCGGCCCCCTCATCGGGAGCTGACGCGGGGAGCCGTGCTCCGGGAGAGGTGGGGGCCACGCGGGGGGGGGGGCGGACAACCGCGCTCATTGGCTGACAGATCAGACTGCAATAGCGACGGCTCGTTAGTCGGATAATGACTGCGTGCGTGTGTGTGGGGGGGGGGGGGGGGGGGCACGGTGAGGTCATCTGTTCACGTCTCACCAACCCGTTCACCAGCCCCCCCCCCTTCTCAAATCCAATTGCCCCTGGTTTGCTACAATCCGATGCAGCTTCAAATGATGATTGCCCTCTTAATAATTTTCCCAGCAAGGCATTATTTCATTTGTTTAAGTTTTGACTCCATACTCTTTAATACTGTGATTATTGATAACAGATAACTTTTGTGTGCAAATTTTCTTTTGTCAGAACGAAGAGTATGTTTGTGTACAAAAGGTCTCAAATCACGTGACAAACATGCAGCGCAACCGAGTGGTATATTAATGTGTCTGTGGCATCGCATTTACAGATCATTAACCTCAATTAATACATTGTTGCATGGAGCATGATAGGGACATCTGTAAAAAATCTGTCTGAGGTAAATTTGTCGGAGACAATAAAATTAAAATGAGTTATCGACAGCACAGTGTGAGATGTTTAGGTCACAAACATTAACTATCGATGCAATGAAAGAAAACAATATGTAGCAAGAACATGTTTAATTATGTCGAACACGTGAGTGGAGTCACTGCCAAGTCGTTATCGATAAAATAGTATTCCTACTTCATTCTCCTTTGTCTAATTTAAAGATTGTGCCATTTCATTTCAACCGTCGCTGTTTCACATGCGGCCCAGAGCTCGCGCTGCTGTTGCGGCCTCTCTCCACGTGAGGGCGCTGTTCGCCCATGTAATGTGTGCTTTGGAGTTCATGGTGGACAGAGATAGTGGATCAAGAGGTATCACTCCTACCCACTTCTGTTTTTGCTTTACGAAACAACTTGCATGACTCGAATCATTGCGCTCCACTGTTTACATAAAGTACAAACATTTAGTTATTCTGCTTTATATTATGGATATAGAAAAGGCTATATACGATTATTTTTTACAGGTGCACTAATATGTTAACATTGCAATGGTGTAGTTGGCCAATCAGCTGATTTTAGCTCGTTGTATAATGTGGGCGGTTTAATTTACTGTACATTGCAAAAACAAAAACAAAAACGTGTGAGCACGAGCTCTGAGTCCTCGCGTGAGCCTCAGCGTCATGACAGCTGTCAAACTATTATTATTATTTTTAAACGCGGAACTATAACTATTGTTTCAACACAACAATACGAGTTTAACATCAACGTTATTTCATGGAGACAGAATAATAACTTTTTCTTCTTTTTTTTCTTCTTTTTTTCTTCTTCCCACCCTTCTCCCCACAGCTGTGCGGAAGTGACACAGCAGGCGCGCGCCCCGGTCACGTCACGCGAGAAAGCACAGGAGCCGAGCGAGCAAGAGAAAAAAAATGTATCAACAACAAGAACAACTGTTAGCTGCAAACACAGCCGCGTGAGAGGCCGCAGACATGTCCGACACGCCGCTAACAGTCCGAAAGGATTGCATGGACTCGTGAAGGTGAGCTCCAACCGCCGGTCACGCGCCTTTACCGTTAATTTAACGAGAGCCTGAGAGGGGGAGGAGGAAGAGGGGAGGGGTTGGGTTGGGGGGGGGGGGACTCGTCCACGCAAACATCGCCGCGTCATTACAATTCGCTTATGAAATGTTGCGTTCAAGGGACAAGTTCGTGATGGACTCTCGTTCCCACGGCTCGTGTTTTGGTTCAAGGGTTCACGGGGCGGAAGAATGAGGAAGTAGCCGGAGGAGAGCGAGGAGGCGACTCCTGTGTGCGCCGTGCACACAGCGCGCAGTGCCCGGCGGTAGCGCACCGAGCTTCTTCCTTTTCTCTGGAGGAACACAGGCACGTTGAGCTGGTACCGTCCTCACGGGCTACGGTGTTCGGCTGCAGCTGGTCCCGCGAGCCGCCTCTTGCAGCTCCCGCACGCCGATAAGAGAAGTGCAATGGGCAGTTCGGACCTGTGGTGGGAAGCCCAACGGCTGCTTAGTTGGTGGACTTCCGGTTCTGGAAATGTCTTTTTTTTCTCAGTCCACATCCTGCAGGTTAGAGAAGCAAGAAAGACGGAGGGCTAATAATACCTTAAAGATACTTTAGGAATATATTGAACATCAACATTATGGACTAAACAATACATGTACTCATAGTTCCCGCTCTTCTGTATTGTGTGTTGTCCTGCTCGTGATGTATATTAAACTTATTTTTATTTGTGACTCCATATGTTTGTGATTCACTCTTCCAGGCCATGAATTCCTCTGAGTATGGAGAAGTTTCAGAAGAAGCGATGCTTGACAACGGTAACTACCGCAGCGCCTATCGGTGTCTAAATAAAGATCAATATATTTGCAGTGTAAAGCGAGATCCATTTCTTCTAATAATCACCGTACGTCACCAAAAAACACAAACAATCCAACGTTCAACTTTCCTGTGTGTATATAAATGAGAACCAGACAACCAGTAGTTTTTAAGAAAGTAAACGTGAACCTCTCATTATTTGCAGAACATAATCATGTCCAGGACGTTAAGGAGGAATCGGAGGACGTCTCTATTTGCCAGTCACCTGAAGCACTCGGAGGAGGGTCTCCTGGAGCCCCCGAGGCTGGTTCACGGCCGTCTTCGGGGAGGGGCCCTTACACGTACCAGACCACTGGCAGCAAGAGAGCCAGACTCTCTAGCGAGGTGAGCTGACCTCCACTGACCTCACATCCTACAGGCGTCTCCCACACGCGTGTGTTCTGAATGTTATTCACTCTGTCCAGATGAGGCGGCACTTGATGGATGAGAGCGGCAGACACGAGCCACTTTGCCTCGCCACGACCGGAGAGAGGAGGAACCACGTCCAGCAGAAACCCCGAGTCTCCTACAGGAAGCCCCTCTTCAGCATCTCCCACAGGATCTCGGAGAGGAGGATCACGCCGAGCCTGGAGCAGCAGGCCGCTCACGGGGCCGCCGCCGCCGATCGGCTCGACTTCGCCGCCATCCTCTCGTCCAAGCTCCAGAGCTCGGAGGGAAACGGCCCGTCGGAGACCCCCCCCGCCAATGACGCCTCAGGCCAAGCCCCGTCAACGGACGCCAGCCTTTATCCGCTGATTGAGAAAATGTTTCTCATCATCAACACGCTCAACTCGAGCATGACGCAGCTGCATAGCAAAGTGGATTTGCTCACCCTCGAAGTCCTGCGAATAAAGAAGCAGATCCAGCCGGCCGAGATGGGGGCCGAGTTCCAGCCGCCCCCCGAGTATCTGCTGACGAGCGACGAGCTGAATCAGCTGATGGAGCAGACCTCCAGCGCCGGGGAGCTGGGCTGCCGGCTGCTGGTGCATCTCTTCCCGGAGCTGTTCAAGGCCAGGGAGTGCGCCCACGAATGCGTGGCGAGCAGGAGAACGCTGGAGTCCCTCCACCTGCAGCTGATCCGCAACTACGTGGAGGTGTGCTACCCTTCGGTCAAGGGCAACGGCGTCTGGCAGGACGAGTGCCTCCTCCAGGTCAACGACGTGTTCAACCGCTTCTGGGCGCAGAGGGACATGGAGAGCGCTCGGCTGCTCCGGAAGACGACGACGGCGGCGGCGGCGGGCGCCGCGATCAAGGCGGAGCGCCCCGAAACCTGCCGCTTAATCGACGAGCAGGGCCGGGAGGAGCACGCCCCGTCGGAGGAGCAGCAGAGCGGCGGCGCCGCGACGGACCTCGCGTTCGACGCGCGAGCCACGGAGGAGCTGGACGAGTTCTCCTCGCCCGAGGACTTCGTGGTGTTTCTCATGCACCGTCTGTTCCCCGAGGTTTTCGAAGAGGGGAGAATGCCGGAAGGCTCCGGTCCCTGCGGCAGCGCGGGGCAGCTCATCCTGGACTCGGACAAGATGGAAATCATAAGGAAGTACATGGAAGCAAATTTCCCAGATGTGCCTGAGGACAGCTGGCTTCAGGTGTGTATTCAGCACATGGAGGACGCTCTGGAGGGTCCTCGCAGCAACGGGAGCGACGGCGACAACGACAACCTCGAGGGCTACGACCTGGCCGGCCTCCCCGGGGATGATTCTGTCATCGAGGTACCTGAGGTGGGCGATTACGAAATGCTCGGCCGCAAGGCCAAGAAGTCGCTGCTGACGCCCGTGGATTTCGACCATCTCGAGGTTCCTCTCCCCGAGTTCCCCGTGCCCCAGGAGTACCTGCTGCCCAGGGAGCAGCTGAAGAACAACTATGAATGCAGCCTGTCCATCGGGAACTTTGCCTCCCGGCTGCTGGTGCTCATGTTCCCCGAGCTCTTCACCCACGAGAACGCGCGCAAGCAGTACAACTGCAGCGGCTCCCTGGGCAAGAAGCAGCTGGACCCCGTTCGCGTGAACCTCATCCGCCACTACGTGCAGCTGGTCTACTCTCGGGCCAAGAACGACCGCGTGTGGATGTTGGAATTCGTGGGCAAGCTGGACGAGCGGTGCAGGAGGCGCGACACGGAGCAGCGGAGATCCTACCTGCAGCAGCGCAAAGTCTACGGCCACGAGTCGGACCAGGACTTTCTCTGCCACCTGAACCAGCTCCACCCAGATAGCACGAGGGAGGATTCGGACGCTCCCCCTCTACCGCCTGAGAAAAGTAGTAAAGACTTCTGTAAGATCCCCCTGGAGGAGCTGACCATCTCCACGCCGGACTTCCCCGTCCCTTCCCTCTACCTGCTCTCGGACGCGGAGGTCCGGGAAATCGTCCAGCAGAGTCTCTCCGTCGGGAACTTCGCCGCCCGCTTGTTGGTGCGCCTCTTCCCGGAGCTCTTCACTCAGGAGAACCTGCGGCTGCAGTACAACCACTCGGGGGCCTGCAACAAGAAGCAGCTCGACCCCACCCGCCTCCGACTCATCCGCCACTACGTGGAGGCGGTGTATCCTGTGGATAAGATGGAGGAGGTGTGGCACTACGAATGCGTGCCGAGCATCGACGAACGCTGCCGGCGGCCGAATCGCAAGAAGTGCGACATCCTCAAAAAGGCCAAGAGGTCAAGCACTGTGTCCTAGTCACCGTAGTATTCACTTAGGCAACACTTGGTTGGAAGAGAAATAATAATAATTGCACAGTATATAAGCTGAAAGCGCTTTGTGTAACTTTTTACAAACTGTCCTCTGTAGGATGAAGCCAAGCTGTTCAGAGCTCCGATCACACCTGACGCGACTTGTAAAACGGCAGAGCGCGCCTGCGTGCGCAGCCGGGCGAAAAAACGTCATTGACAAGATGGATTCAAGCAGACGGCTGCGTTGTGGGATGAGGAGGAGGAAAAAGCCCCGAGGTTTTGGGTTCACGATGTCTAGAAAAGAAAAGGCTAGAGTACGACCAATTCAGTTAAATTCAGTTTATTTGTATAGCCCAATTTCACAAATTAGTCTCAGAGTGCTTTACAATCTGTACACATAGACATCCCTGCCCCAAAACCTCACATCAGATCAGGAAAAACTCCCAAATAACCCTTCAGGGGGGGAAAAGGGAAGAAACCTGCAGGAGAGCAACAGAGGAGGATCCCTCTCCTAGGATGGACAGATGCAATAGATGTAATGTGTACAGAAGGACAGATTTAGAGTTATAATACATTCAATGAATATGACAGAGTATGAATAGTTCGTAGTAGGCATATTCCACCTCGAATACCACCATCTGTTCCGTGAATTGTGTCTCGATGGCGAGCGCTTTGAGTTGCACTTCCGGCTGAGCCGGAGTCAGTCGGAGCGCCTTAAAAAACGCTCGAAAAACGCGCCGCGCGGCTTTTAAAAGACGCGCACGAAAGGCGCCGTGCCGTCGGAGAGCGATGGTTTTCCTAACGATACGTTTTTGAGCGTTGCGTCCGGTGTGATCGAGCCCTGAGTCATCTTTTACTTAGTGACTACAGCAGTAGAGGTTGTGGCTCATGTAGTCTTATCGTTGGATAAAACTGCTTCTATTTATGAGCCGTAGCTCATCTAACAAACCGTGTCGATAGATGTTGTAGCCTTAAAAGCGATAACGATGATAGTAGCTTATAGCGTAGGCCACATATTTGCCCTATGGATAGAAATGGATCACGACGGCGTGATATGTTTCCTTTGCAGTTACTGATGTAGCATTGTGCCACCACTGTTTTAATAACAATGTGCTTATGTTAAGCCTTCTTATAGAAGTTTATATTATAAAAGACAATTTAACATGACAATGGATCATGGTAACCGATTTCTAATAAAACCACAGCTATGAATATGACACCTGGTTGGACTGTTTTACGTGTTGGCGTCAGTGTTCCTGTTGAGGTCTCTAAACTGGACATTCAGAGGATTCAGAGGTGACCCCTTCCTGAAACCGCCCCAACGAGCGCAACATAAATAGTGCTTCTACTCACGCTTACCATTTGTACGTTTTAGCCTCGATGTGGAAAGAGTAGCCGAACGTACCACAAAGCAAATGTGCGCCGTCCACCAGCGACTCATTGGGACAACGATCTCAAAATGTCAAAGTGCACCTTTATTGGAAGAGTCACAGCATAGTGGGGAATGGTAAACACTTTGAATCTTTCTCCCAACCAGCTGAGACCTGTTAACCTTTACAATCCATTAGAGACCGCTCATCTGGTCGCATTCATCTCTCCGGCCGCGGTCGCCTTCACCGGTAAATGACGTCCCAGTCCACACCGCCCTGCTCCCAGTTCACGGCTTAATGGCCTCGTCTGAAGGAAGCTCGACACTTTTCCAGCGCCTTATGGCGACCTTGTACTTTTCTTGGTTGTTGGATTGGCCCAAAAACTTCTGGAAGACGACTCTCATCAGAGTGACTGTGTTTTCCTCGTGGTTCTCCGACAGCACCAGGTCCAAGGTGGCCCCGACCTTCACCTGGATACACAACGGGGTAGGATTCAATGAGAACAGAGTTACAAGGCACACGTGGGGCAGCGAGATATTTTTTTGGCGAGCATGTGTAACTTGTAACTCACCGTTTTACTTTTCTTGAGGAGTATCTCTCCGTTGAGCCTGAGCTTGTTTTTGTAGAAGGCGTCCTCAATTTTACTGTTTTAGGACAAAAGAAAAAGGGGTTTATTAACGGTCCTTTAGTCGACAAGTTATGTTCATGCTTCAAATGTCACCATCAGTTATTCCTGTAGGAGGCTAAAACACCACAGGTAGCACACCACGGGGAACAAATTCACCAGTCGAGCACTGGTTTAGTTCCAATGAGCCGACAACAAAGGAAAACTTCGGGTATTCAAAGCTGACGGCGTCCGAGAGGAAGCGACTCACTTGCGTGACATGTCCAGGCCGGCTTTCATCATGACATCGTACCGAAAGGACGGCACATATTTCTCCATGTCTTTATAGTCCTTTCGTAGATTTGGGTCCTCGTCCACCCCATCTTCATAATCCCTCTCCTCAGGGTCTTTTTTATCCTCATCATCCTCATCCTCTTCGTCCTCCTGCACTGTCCTCGCGGCGCCTTTCTTCTTGCTGCTCTTAAACCTCGGATGGTGGACGGACCAGCCCCTGGCGCCGTCTCTGCCTAGTAAAGCGGGCCGGTGACAGCCGAGCCCGGGGAGAGCACAGCAGCCCCACAGCTGGCGCGTGTGGATGGTCCTGGGACACCATTCAGTCTGCCTGAGTCCATATCCAGCAGCCAGCAGGTGGCGGGGGTTCAACCGGCCGAGCTGCCTCATGGCAAGTGCCTGCACCACCAAACTCTGCATGTTGGCACTCCACCTGGTCACTAAAGGAAAACGTGAAGCATTCTGGGAGATGTCTGTTCTTCAGTATTAAAGGCAGTTTGTAAAAATGATTGTAGGTGTATTAATAATATAAATTTCATCACTGACATTTTAAAATAGTCTATTTATACACCTATGAATCATCTCTTACAATAAATTGTCACCTGATGTTATGAAGGTCAAGAATAAGCTGATCAAGACCAACATTTTAGATTTACTCTTCCATCATGGCTCATTTCCGTATTGATAGTAACAGTTATTGTATGAGATACATCGTTTCTTGTTTAATTGCTAAAGTACCGTTGTTAAGAAGGTAAGGTAAGTAAATGCACCTTCAAAATAAAAGCTTTATTTTAGTTCTAGCCCTGGTGTGCCACACTCACGTGATACTAGATGGTAAATGGAAACACTGTTGTAAGTATATTGTGTGGAAAAGAATAGGTTAATAGAACGCAATTACACAATTTAAGCTGAACTACGCATTTTAAACTGCGTTTGTTGATTTCTCCATAAGTGGCGTTGTGTAGGTTTAGCTCGACACGAGCAGACAACAAACATTTATATCAGAGTAATTTCACAGTTCAGGCATATTGTATCGTGTGCGTCCACACGCTGTCTGAACTGTTGCATTGAGCGTGACATTTTCCAGGCTTTAGTTGAACCCGAGGGGAAGCGGACTGGGCTAGCTAGCTTCAACGTGACTTTTCTTCATTAGACTCATTATTATAGGGCACGTGCACCTCCCCCCGGGCTTGCTAGCCAATACACGGCATTGTCCGTTATTACTTTGCTGCCACATGATAAATATGAACACGCAATAACTACTTGGTAGTCCACTCACCTATGGAATAACCTTTCATTGCTCGTTCCAGCAGTTCGTCGGCTGGCTGGGTTACTTGTTTACCAGCCGTGGAGCGGTGCTGCCCCTATCGGACGGGAGTGGAACGACATCACGGGGCCGAGCTGTTGATGGAGCAACAAACCACAATGTGGATCTTTTTCCTTCTTCTTCGGTGGTGTTTGATATGGAAGCCCGTTTCCGCCACTGTGAGAATTTTTTTTTCATAATAATGAGATAGTATCTCATAATAATAAGATACTATCTCATTATTTTGAATTAGTATCTAATTATTATCAGATAGTAAATCTCATTAAAGAATTAGGATCCTGTAAATAATAATAATGAGATACGATCTCATTTCGTCTTAGCCTACTATCTTATAATAATAGATAGTAAGTCATATTAATACTCACATTCCTCGAGGCACCGGTCGAGGAGGTGGAGTAGCAGCCATCTTTGAATCGAGCCTATTAATTAATCCTCAACCAAAATTACACTACACCTCATTTGAAAGCCTTGTTCTTAGTCTTTCACATCCAACCTGGAAAACACTACAGCCAATTCTATTTGTGATTCTGTACCGGCCACCAGGTCCATATTCAGAGTTTATATCTGAATTCTCAGAATTTATATCAAGTTTGGTTCTTAAAACCGATAAAGTTATTATTGTTGGAGATTTTAATATCCATGTGGATGTTGATAATGATTGCCTTAGTGCTGCATTCATCTCCTTGTTGGACTCGATTGGCTTCTGTCAGAGAGTACAGAAACCCACTCACAGCTTTGGCCACACGCTTGATCTTGTTCTTACTTATGGCGTTGACATTGAGCATTTGAACGTCTTCCCACAGAATCCTCTTCTGTCAGACCACAACCTCATAACTTTTGAATTTATACTACCGGAGTGTACTCCGTTAGTCAAAAGTTTCTACACTAGATGTCTAACTGACAGTGCTGTAGCTAAATTTAAAGAAGCGATTCCTTCTGTATTTGATTCGATACCACGTCTCAATATAACAGAGGACTCCTGGTCTAACTTTAGTCCGTCCCAGATTGATCATCTTGTTGACAGTGCCATAGGCTCTCTGAGAATGACACTGGACTCGATAGCCCCTCTGAAGAAGAAGACAGTGAGGAAGAGGAGGTTTGCTCACTGGTATAACCCTCAGACCCGCAAACTGAAGCAACGTCACGAAGCTTGAACGCATATGGCGTCAACTAATCTCGAAGAATCCCGCTTAGTTTGGCGAGATAGTCTTAAAACATATAAGAAGGCCCTCCGTAATGCCAGAGCAGCCTATTACTCATCAATAATATAAAAAAATAAAAACAACCCCAGGTTTCTCTTCAGCACTGTAGCCAGGCTGACAGAGAGTCACAGCTCTGTGGAGCCGAGCATTCCTATAAACCTTAGTGGTAATGACTTTATGAACTTCTTTAATGAAAAGATTTTAACTATTAGGACAAGATTAATAATCTCTTGCCCATAACCAGTGCCAATCTGTCCTCAAGTGGAATGGCCTTGGAAACCGCTGTATGCCCTGGTGTATATTTGGAGGATTTTCTCCTATCAACCGTGACCAATTATTTTCAACGGTTTCTACTTCAACACGCCTACCTGTCTCTTGGACCCCATCCCGACGAGGCTGCTTAAAGACGTTTTGCCTTTAATTGGCGGCTCTCTTAGATATTATCAATGTGTCTCTGCTAACAGGCCACGTACCACACTCCTTCAAGGTGGCTGTTATTAAACCTCTCCTGAAGAAGCCCACTCTGGATCCAGAGGTATTGGCTAACTACAGACCGATCTCTAACCTCCCTTCCTCTCCAAGATCCTTGAGAAAGTGGTCGCAAATCAGTTGTGCGACTTTCTACATCATAATAGTTTATTTGAGAAATTTCAATCAGGATTTAGAAAACACCACAGCACCGAGACGGCACTGGTGAAAATTACAAATGACCTCTTAATGGCAGCAGATAAAGGACCTCTCACTGTCCTGGTCTTGTTAGACCTTAGTGCTGCATTCGACACCATTGACCATGACATCCTGTTACAGAGACTGGAGCAGTCGATTGGCATTTCAGGCACGGCACTAATTTGGTTTAAATCCTATTTATCAGATCGATCTCAGTTTGTATTTGTAAACGATGACGCCGATAACCACCAACGTTAATCACGGAGTTCCACAAGGTTCTGTGCTTGGACCAATTTTTTTTACCTTATACATGCTTCCTTTGGGCAATATTATCAGGAAACACTCCATAAACTTTCATTGTTATGCAGATGACACTCAACTATATTTATCGATAAAACCAGAGGAGAGCAACCAACTCTGTAAAATTCAAGCATGTCTTAAAGACATAAAACATGGATGACCTGCAACTTCTTGATGTTAAACTCAGACAAAACGAAGTAATTTTAATCGGCCCTGAGCACCTCAGAGATCAATTATCTGGTGATGTGGATTCTGTAGACGGCATTGCCCTGGCATCCAACACCACTGTAAAGAATCTTGGCGTTATCTTTGATCGACTTGTCCTTTAACTCCCACGTAAAGCAAATCTCATGACTGCATTCTTTCATCTACGTAATATTTCAAAAATCAGGCACATCTTGTCTCAAAAGATGCAGAAAATTGGTTCACGCTCGTTACTTCGAGACTGGATTACTGCAACCCTTATCAGCAGGCTGCTCTAATAAATCTCTTAGGTCCCTCCAGTTGATCCAGAATGCTGCAGCTCGTGTTCTCACTAAAACTAAGAAAAGAGATCACATCACTCCTGCACTAGCTGCTCTGCACTGGCTCCCAGTAAAATCAAGAATCACTTTTAAAATTCTTCTCTTAACCTACAAAGCCTTGATTGGTGATGCTCCATCATATCTTAAGGAGCTTGTCGTACCATATTGCTCCACTAGAGAGCTACGCACACTAAATGCGGGTCTACTTGTAGTTCCTAGAGTCTAGTCATGTAGTATGGGAGCCAGAGCCTTTACTTATCGAGCTCCTCTTTTATGGAGCCAGCATCCAGTTTCAGTCCGGGAGGCAGACACAGTCACCTCGCTTAAGAGTAGACTTAAGACCTTCCTCTTTGACAGAGTTTAGTTAGGGCTGAATCAGGTTTGCCCTGGTCCAGCCCCTTGATATGCTGCTATAGGCTTATAGCTGCCGGGGACGTTTAGGATGCACTGAGTACCTATCTCCTCTTTTTCTCTCCTTAAGGATGAATTTTCATCTCTCAATCACACGCTTAACTCTGCTTTCTCCCGAAGTCCTTTTGACTTTACGCCTCATGGGGTCATCGGCCCCTATGGGACGGCATAGGTCCTATCTCCCTGAGGGATCGTCTGGGTCGGGGAATTCCTGCTCATGACTACCCCACTGCCCTGTTGGGACTCCGCCCTCCTCCCCACCGCCATCTGCCTGATGGATCGTGGAGGTCTCCATCGTGGAATATGCCTACTATGAACTATTCATACACTCTGTCATATTCATTGAATGTATTTTAACTCTAAATCTGTCCTTCTGTACACATTACATCTATTGCATCTGTCCATCCGAGGAGAGGGATCCTCCTCTGTTGCTCTCCTGAAGGTTTTTTCCCCCTGAAGGGTTATTTGGGAGTTTTTCCTGGTCCGATGTGAGGTTTTGGGGCAGGGATGTCTATGTGTACAGATTGTAAAGCACTCCGAGACAAATTTGTAATTTGTGAAATTGGGCTATACAAATAAACTGAATTGAATTGAATTAAGTCGAAATAATGTGATACTATCTAATTATTATGAGATAGTATCTCATAATAATTCAATACTATCTCATTATTTCGACTTACTATCTATTATTATCAGATAGTAAGTCGACATAATGAGATAGTATCTCATTATTCTGACTTACAGGATCCTAATTTTTTTTCTCACAGTGTCGGAAACGGGCTTCCATAGTTTAACGGCAGCTTCGTAACAACTAAACATTTCAGTCTTGTTGCTCTTGGGAAGTTTGTAAAGCCCTTCTTCCCGGATTACTAGATCCCCATTCCAGTATATTAATCCTCTCATTACCTCCAGGATTTGTCATGTCACGTGTTGCTTTGATTCTGCGGTGCATCTTGCACATAATGTGCACTTATTTTATTATCAGGCATCTTCGTAGTCAATGGGTAATCTTGCTTTTTGTTGGAAGGATTTAAACTAATATTTCGTTATATTTGTTTGCCATGTTGTTGTTTTTTATTATTAAAAGTTAAGGGTATGACTCACCGGAAAGCGACGGGCCTGTAGTCATTGAGTCCTGTGATCTTGGGTTTTTTGGGGACGGGGATGATGGTGGAGGCCTTGAAGCAGGCTGGAACGTGGCATGTCTCCAGGGAGGTGTTGAAGATGTCGGTGAACACCGGAGACAGCTGGTCAGCACAGTGCTTCAGGGTGGAGGGGGAGACGGAGTCCGGGCCCGCTGCTTTGCGGGGGTTCTGCTTTTTAAACAGCCTGTTGACGGATCTCTCCAGGATGACGAGGGGCCGCTGAGTTGATGGAGGGTGCTCCAGAGGTGTGAGCCCTGATGGGCTGGGGAGGTGGGCTGATGGTCTGTGGCTTGTTGGTGGGGCTGTGGGGATTGTCTCAGGACTGCTCCATTGTCTTTCAAAGCGGCAGTAGAACTCATTTAGCCTGCCTGCCAGAAGCACATTGTTCATGGAGTGGGGTGATTTGGGCTTGTAGTTGGTGATCTGCCTGAGCCTCTCCAGACAGAAGCAGAGTCGTTTGCTGAGAGCTGCTGTTGCAGTTTCTCAGAGTACAGTCGGTTAGCATCTCTCACCGCCTTGCTAAACCTGTATTTGGACTCTGTGTACAGGTCCTTGTCCCCACTCCTGAATGCCTGGTCCTTCTGCAGTCTTAGCTTCCTGAGCTCCGCTGTGAACCAGGGTTTGTCGTTGTTATAACTCACCCTGGAGCTGGATGGAATACAGCTGTCCTCACAGAAGCTGATGGGAAGTTACAGCCTCTGTGTACTCATCCAGGCTGTTGGTAGCAGTCCTGAAGACATCCCAGTCAGTACAGTCAAAGCACGCCCAGATCCTCCAGAGCCTCACTGGTCCACTTCTTGAACTTCCTCACCACAGGTTTGCAGAGCTTTAGTCTCTGCCTGTATGAGGGAATCAGATGAACCATGACGTGGTCAGAGTTTCCCAGTGCAGCTCGAGGGACGGCGTGATAGGCCCTGCTGATTGTTGTGTAGCAGTGGTCCAGAATGCTCTTCTCTGGTAGGGCATTTAATTAACTGTCTATATTTAGGAGTTCGTGGCTGAGGTTTCCTTTGTTAAAACCCCGAGTACAATAACTAAAGAGTCCGGAAGGTCCGCCCACACACCGTATCTGTTCGGCGAGGGTCCGCTGTGCCTCGTTCACGTTCCCGGCGGCATGTAAACCCGCCAGGATGAATGAAGCGAACTCACGTGGGAGTAGAAGGGTTTGCAGTGGATGATAAAGATTCCAGGTCCGCGAACAGTGCTGTAGAATCACCGTTACGTCGTTGCACCAGCCGTTGTTGAGGTAAAAGCAGATTCCTCCACCCTTTTTTTACCGGAGAGCTCCGTGGCCCGGTCCGCTCGGAACAGCTGGAAGCCAGCGAGCTGAGCGCAGAGTCTGGTATCGAGCCACTAAGCCATGATTCCGTGAAACACAGAACGGAGGATGAGGAGAAGTCTCTGTCTCCCCACCAGCAGCTGGAGTTCGTCCAGTTTGTTGCACAGTGAGCGGACGTTGGAGAAATATGCCCGCAGCGCTGTACGAGATCCCCGCTCGTAGCCGCATAAGCGCCCGAACGTTTCCTCTCCGCCGGCGTTTCACCACGTGGGCGAAGGTGAGCACACCTTTACAAAATGTCCAGTAACTCCACAGAAGTTAAAAACGTTGGAAGTAACCGCTGGAGTTGTTCCCTGATGATCAAGAGCTCTTCTCTGGTGAAAGAGCTCTGGGAATCCTGCAGAAAACAGTATTTAAACGAAAACAATAAAAACATCGCGCACCAACACACCGAGGCGACCTTTACGGGCGGTCGGGCTCATCACGGCGGGACTGACTGACTGTCACCCCAGGACTACCACCCTTCTTCCACCTTCCTCTCTCCTCCTTCTTCCCGCCCTTCTCTCCCTCCTCCTCCCTCTCCTCCCACCTCCTCCCTCCTCCCTCCTGATTGTTGTTTGTTGTCATGTCCAAATGTTGCACCTTCCACCAAAAAAAAATGTCCAGAAAACATTCATTCATTCTTTGGCAATAAACCTGTTTCTGATTCTGATTCTGATTCTGATCATGAGCATAAAGTGTAGTATACATAATAAATAATAATTTAACTGATGACATCAAAGAAAGTACAAATCTGGTGCAATTTAAAAAAAAGTTTAAAAACATGACTGGAGAAGTATAGAATTGACAGTAATGATAAAGCATAAGAATAAGTAATGGATTATGGAGACAAATGCTTGAATTTCTGGGTTGTTTGTTTTGTTTTTGTTTTATATATATAAGGTTCTTTTGAACAAGTTGTTTAAGCAATCATAGTTTAGGGCACTTATAAGCTAGATAGCTTCAGCTTTAACCCTTTAGGTAAGCCACATGTATCTTTCTTCTTTTTTTAAATTACTGGTGGTTGTATATTTTGCTGATAGAAAAAAATGTATAAACTCAAACTCAAACTCAAATATACTGTGTCTAGTCTTTAAGTATAACAAGTATACATGCTGTGCCTTCCATCGACATATGCATTCATGCTTTTATAGGCCTTGTCTACAGCATATATTTTGACATGTCATAATAGTGAAAGCATGGTATTAATAACATTTACATAATGGCTCAGTTGTATTTTGGTGTCCCAGTAAGTCATGTGACAGTGAGCCAGCATGTACGATCATAACCTCAGCATTCATTCGCTTTATCATTTAAACCTGTCGTTCTCCTCCTGTGGCGCGTCTCAATATCTACTGTCAAAATATGTTTGAGGATCCAAGCCAGCAACAATATTTTAAATATACACGGATTCGCCCCAAACATTTATTGCAACTTTTATTTTTTCAGCATAAGATACAATCGAATACACATTTTAAAAGGTAATCAAGTTATGTATACAGCCCATTTGATTATAATGACGAGAACATTCTTCACATTTTACAAGAAACCGTAAGTGGTCGTGTATCATTGTTACTGTCTGAGCAGTTATGCATTTGTAAATATATCAGCTTTAATATGTTAAGGAAAATTACGTCAACATTCAAATTAACTACAATTCATAATGTCTAGTGTCACTTCAAGTGCATAATACTGTTTTCACCACATTATGGAAAATAATATAAGAACAAGCTGTAATTGTCAAGGATGCATACAATGCGTTTCTGATTTTTCTTTTTATGTATCATTAATCTGATTCGATGTGTAAACATAAAGGCATTTACATCGTTGCATATCTGCCTGTGAGCTCTTATCCAAAGAGTCAAGGAGCTCAGATAAATAAATGTCTTTATTAAACATGGTGACGCGTTAGTGTGTGCTCTGTCACTAACTCTATACAGCTCAACATGCACTGGGCAGTGAAGAATAAACATGTAACGTCAGTCCGTGTCCTATGGACACCTAATGCACATACACAAGAGTGTATTCTTCGCTCGGTGTGTATTCTTCGCTCGGTTCGACGTGAGAACGCAGCCCAAGGCAGCGCCCGAGGAGGCCAGCCTGCTGAACAGCACAGAGGCCGACGTGCGCAGAGCCTCAAGCCGGTGGACATCCGAAGGCAGCAGGTCCCGACCACATCCCGGGCGCGCCTCAGAGCATGTGCAGACCAGTTGGCAGGAGTCTTCGCAGACATCTTCAACCTCTCCCTGTCCCAGGCTGTTGTTCCTGAGAGCTTCAAGATGTCCACCATTGTGCCTGTCCCCAAACACCCCAAGGTAACCTGCCTGAATGACTGGAGACCCGTAGCCCTCACCCGATTGTCAGTAAATGCTTCAGAGGTTGGTCAAGGACTTCATTTGTTCCATGTTGCCTGCCACGCTGGACCCATGGCAATTTGCATATCGTCAAAACAGATCCACCGACGACGCAATTGCCATGGCACTTCACACCGCCTTTCCCACCTGGAGGAGGAACTGTTGTGTGCAATGCTGGCTGTGGACTACAGCTCAGCTGCTCAACACTATTGTTCCCGCCAAGCTCGACACCAAGCTCAGAGGTTCAGGCCTGCACCTACCATGTGCAGCTGGATACTGACTTCCTGTCGGGCCGCCGCCAGGTGGTGAGGATGGGCGGTACCACCCCAGAGCCGCTGACCCTCAACACGGGAGCCCCTCAGGGATGCGTGTTGAGCCCTCTCCTCTACTCCCTGTACACCCACGACTGCACGGCCATGCACAAAGTAAATCTCATTAAAGAATTAGGATCCTGTAAATCATAATAATGAGATACGATCTCATTTCGTCTATATTATCTTATAATAATAGATAGTAAGTCGAAATAATGTGATACTATCTAATTATTATGAGATAGTATCTCATAATAATTCAATACTATCTCATTATTTCGACTTACTATCTATTATTATCAGATAGTAAGTCGACATAATGAGATAGTATCTCATTATTCTGACTTACAGGATCCTAATTTTTTTTCTCACAGTGTCGGAAACGGGCTTCCATAGTTTAACGGCAGCTTCGTAACAACTAAACATTTCAGTCTTGTTGCTCGCAGGAAGTTTGTAAAGCCCCTTCTTCCCGGATTACTAGATCCCCATTCCAGTATATTAATCCTCTCATTACCTCCAGGATTTGTCATGTCACGTGTTGCTTTGATTCTGCGGTGCATCTTGCACATAATGTGCACTTATTTTATTATCAGGCATCTTCGTAGTCAATGGGTAATCTTGCTTTTTGTTGGAAGGATTTAAACTAATATTTCGTTATATTTGTTTGCCATGTTGTTGTTTTTTATTATTAAAAGTTAAGGGTATGACTCACCGGAAAGCATCATCATCATGAGCATAAAGTGTAGTATACATAATAAATAATAATTTAACTGATGACATCAAAGAAAGTACAAATCTGGTGCAATTTAAAAAAAAGTTTAAAAACATGACTGGAGAAGTATAGAATTGACAGTAATGATAAAGCATAAGAATAAGTAATGGATTATGGAGACAAATGCTTGAATTTCTGGGTTGTTTGTTTTGTTTTTGTTTGTTTTGTTTTTGTTTTATATATATAAGGTTCTTTTGAACAAGTTGTTTAAGCAATCATAGTTTAGGGCACTTATAAGCTAGATAGCTTCAGCTTTAACCCTTTAGGTAAGCCATATGTATCTTTCTTCTTTTTTGAAATTACTGGTGGTTGTATATTTTGCTGATAGAAAAAAATGTATAAACTCAAACTCAAACTCAAATATACTGTGTCTAGTCTTTAAGTATAACAAGTATACATGCTGTGCCTTCCATCGATATATGCATTCATGCTTTTATAGGCCTTGTCTACAGCATATATTTTGACATGTCATAATAGTGAAAGCATGGTATTAATAACATTTACATAATGGCTCAGTTGTATTTTGGTGTCCCAGTAAGTCATGTGACAGTGAGCCAGCATGTACGATCATAACCTCAGCATTCATTCGTTTTATCATTTAAACCTGTCGTTCTCCTCCTGTGGCGCGTCTCAATATCTACTGTCAAAATATGTTTGAGGATCCAAGCCAGCAACAATATTTTAAATATACACGGATTCGCCCCAAACATTTATTGCAACTTTTATTTTTTCAGCATAAGATACAATCGAATACACATTTTAAAAGGTAATCAAGTTATGTATACAGCCCATTTGATTATAATGACGAGAACATTCTTCACATTTTACAAGAAACCGTAAGTGGTCGTGTATCATTGTTACTGTCTGAGCAGTTATGCATTTGTAAATATATCAGCTTTAATATGTTAAGGAAAATTACGTCAACATTCAAATTAACTACAATTCATAATGTCTAGTGTCACTTCAAGTGCATAATACTGTTTTCACCACATTATGGAAAATAATATAAGAACAAGCTGTAATTGTCAAGGATGCATACAATGCGTTTCTGATTTTTCTTTTTATGTATCATTAATCTGATTCGATGTGTAAACATAAAGGCATTTACATCGTTGCATATCTGCCTGTGAGCTCTTATCCAAAGAGTCAAGGAGCTCAGATAAATAAATGTCTTTATTAAACATGGTGACGCGTTAGTGTGTGCTCTGTCACTAACTCTATACAGCTCAACATGCACTGGGCAGTGAAGAATAAACATGTAACGTCAGTCCGTGTCCTATGGACACCTAATGCACATACACAAGAGTGTATCATATATGCTGGTGGTTTACATTCAGATATGTTTTATGAATATTAACAAAGTGTCTTAGCAGAAGGAAATCATGCAAATTTCAGCATGGATTTGATGACTTCATCTTGAGGCAGTTAAACCCTGTGGTGTGTTGTTTTGAACAATTATAATGGGGACTGATGCATGTGGATGCCCATTTCTGCCACTGTGAAATATAAAACATGAGAAAATATCTCAAAGTATTGATTTAGCATCCCACAAATAATGACTTCTAAAAATAATAAATTTGCATCTCAAATGAATCCCTTCATATCACAAAATATGCGACAAAATATAAAGAAAGTTTTGTAGTATTTTGAGTTGATACGTCCATATTTTGAAATTATAATTCTATATTTTAGACACGTCATTATCTTGTGATATGTCCATATTTCGAGATACTAATTCCTTATTTTTATTTAACTTTTAATGACATTCATGGCAGTGGGGGAAAAGGGCTTCCATCGGTGTGACATCCACCTGTTCAGATGTATTCAATGTTAACGTGTCCTTGTCTTTTTTGACTACACGTTTACTGTCATAACACTTACAATATACAGGGACGGAAAGTATTCAGACCCCTTTAAATGTTTCACTTTGTTTTATTGCAGCCATTTGCTAAAATCAAAAAAGTTAATTTAATTTCTCATTAATGTTCACTCAGCACCCCATCTTGACAGAAAAAACAGAAATATAGAAATGTTTGCAAATTTATTATAAAAGAAAAACTGAAATATCAGATGGTCATAAGTATTCAAACCCTTAACCCAGGTGTGAACAACTTGTTGCATCATTCCCCAGAAGACTCATGGCTTTACTAGCTCAAAAGGCTTCTACTCAATACTGAGTATAGGGACTGAATACTTATGACCATGTGATATTTCACTTTTTCTTTTTTAATACATTTTCAAAAAATTCTACATTTCTGTTTTTTTCTGTCAAGATGGGGTGCTGAGTTACATTAATGACAAATAAAATGAACTTTTTTTAATTTTAGCAAATGGCTGCAATGAAACAAAGAGTGAACATTTTAAATGGGTCTGAATACTCTCCGTACCCATTGGAAGTGTTTGGGGGTCTGGTTGTGGCAGTAGGTAGAACAATAATGTCTAATGTAAGAAGAGGTGAAGGCTCTAGTGACTAGACAGCGTTAGTGCTCCAACCAGTTTCTAGTGTCTGGGTCAGTCAAGACCAATGAGGTGTCAAATGTTACAGCAAAAATACAACCAAAAACAACACATATACATTCTTGACTCTGTTTTTCTCGCAGATATTCAAACTGTGCCAATGTGCCATCACAATTACATAATTCCAGAATCTACGGTGGAGGTTCGTTGGACGACAGGTCTCAAAAACAGCAACTGTAAACATCAACATCCAAAAGAAAGGTGTGTTCCTCTCTGGAGCTGCCAGGTATAGCACCAACAGTCAACAGTCCAAAAAAAGGAAGAAATCCCCAGTAGCCTCAATAGCCTAGAATGCAATGCAAGCACAAGACAGGTTTGCTCTGAGTCTATTACAGTATAATGGCCGTCACTCGGTTTCTTTTTGACACAGTCCACCAACACAGAAAACCCACAGCTGAAAATAAGCTTATACCTGTCTTCTGCAGTTCGCCCAAAGGCATTCTGGGGAATGCAGAAAGTCACTAACTAAAGTAGAAATACAGTAGATGAGGCATGTTGATAAAAAAAAGAAAGAAAAGTTACAACACTTCAATGTAATTGTCATAAATGTAACAGTGCGTGAGAGTATCCCAGAGATCCCACGTCTCTCTTGGATCGGAGGTTTCCATGACGACCAATGTGTCTTTCCCATTGATACGTTTTCACTCCAGATGGTGTTTGATTTCACAGTTGTTGCCGTAATGATCTGATGTGTTTGTGTGACTGTGTTTGAACCTGCCCATCTCGTCCGTGGCCTCGGGGGGGAAGAAGAAGGTCTCATGAGGTATAACTGCAGCTTCAGCCTTGAGACCTTGAAGGCTCTGGCCAGGATGTTCAGTGTAACAGTCTTTGCCTGCTTGCTTGTCATTGGAAGCTGGGCATGACGTCATCTTTTCACAAGTGCGCATCCTCCTAAGTTCACATGCCACCATTGCTTTGGCTCTCCAATCACTCCTTTGCGCTTTTACTTTGGTGATTTGCACATTCAGGATTCAGGTTTTCTGATCTCATGACAAGACGGCGTGAATCGGTGTATCTCGCATGAAGACTTGTTTGCACACTGCGGCGTCCTCGGTGTTTGGCTGCTTCACACATGCCACTGAGTTCTGTCTGCGTGGTCACAAGGAAGTCTCCACGCAGGAGGCGTTTCTGTGGAAGGACCTGTGGTTGTGGCAGTTCTCGCTACAGTGGACGATGAGCACCGGGTAGCAGAGCGAGTCCTCGTAGTCCGGCGGGCCCTCGTCGCCTGTGCTGAGGCGCTCCGACAGACAGCGGGTGTTTTCCCCGGGGCTCTCCTGGTCGTCCAAGCTGCCGCTCCGCCAGAAGCAGCTGTGCTGGGAGCCGTAGTGCCGCGCCAACGAGAAGCGGCTGCCGCTGAAGGGGATCCGGGAGCTGGCGCCGGTGCAGACGCTGAGGGCGCTCCTGGAGAACACCGAGGAGCAGCTGACGGCTCGGTGGCAGCGCTCGCAGTTCTGACGAGAACCGCTGAAGCTCGAGGGGCACTGGGCCAGGTCCATCAGGCCGGCCTCGGAGTAACTGGGCACCAGTTGCTGGTTGGACCGAATGTGCCACTCCAGCTCGGTGCTGTCGATGGTGTTGACGCGAGGGATGCGGCGCCAATACGGACGATCGTCGCCCGGGGTCGCGGCGGGGAGGTAATCGTGCCCGAAGAGCTTCTCGACGCGGTAGTGGACGTAGGCAGTGTGATACTCGGTGAAGACTCTGAGAGGCCAGGAGAAAGTGAGGACCGAGGCCAACCAGAAGACGTAGCGGGAGAGGTACCAAGGGTGGCGCTCCGGGTCAGACATCACCATGACGTACTCCTTCAGGTCGATGTTCTTCAGGTGCATGCCCTCCCTGGCCTCCATGTAGTCATCCAGGCCCTCATTGTCGGTGAAAAAACGCGCCCGCTGCGTGAGGTAGGAGTTCTCGGACTCCACGTTGGCAAAACTGAAGCACTTGGTGAAGCGCATCTTCGTGAGGGCGGACTTCTCCAAGCCCAGCAGCTGCTTGGACACGTCTTTGACGCCACAGTGGGCGTAGTCGTACTCGGCCTCCGCCACGTAGGTGTTGACGCGCTCGTGGTAAACTTGGGTGCTGGTGTACGCGTCTCCGTTGCGGTAGCGCGTGACTTGCCGCGTCCGGCGGACATAGTGGTAGCTGAAGGCCTTCCACCAGATGCAGGGTTTGGCCTGCTGCATCCTCTCGATTCGCTCGTAGATGCCCTCCGCGTCCACCTTGTGCTGCAGCTCGTTCTTCGCGTGGCAGTGCCAGGACTCCACGAGGTAGACCAAGTAGAGCATGCCCAGCAGGGCCAGGGGGATGTAGATGTAGCCATCCGAGCAGGGGCTGTCATGGTACATCATGGATTTCCCTTTGAAGGCGCTGTCGAAGGTGAGGCGGGTCACCTTGGTGACGTGACACCAGACCATCGCTCCCATGCAACCGTACATGAGGACGGATAAGAGCAGGCATTTCCAAAAACTCTCCCGGCACAGGGACTTGCTCAGCGACTGCTTCTGGGGTCTTTGCTGTTGAGTCAAAGCAAAAAGTAGAAGCAATCAACAATAATGTTACATATCTTTTGCTTGATTGCTGCAACATAAGCATGAATATGGACTTGTGAAAGACTTGGGCTAAGATTTAATGAGCGAGCAATGAACCAGTATAACACCATTAGACATTCCCTTGACGGCGGATAACAAGAACGTTTTTTCAGGCCTTGTGGCCATTTTCACAGCTGTGAAAATACAGGAGGTGAAAGACAGGTGAAGACCGATCACGTGACCACTCATTAACAGCGCAGGATCCACTACCACAGAAATACCTTCTGTCAAACTGTCACCATGGAGATCAGGTGGCAAGGAATTCACCTGCTGGGGTTATAGTTCTGCAGAAGGCGCACACGGATCCACTAAAGCACTGCGCCAAGAACAACAACTAACAAAACACACACACACACACACACACACACACACACACACACTCAAGGTGTTCGCTCGCATGATGAAAGATGAAAAGCTCGTATACCTCCTCCCTGGTGTCCTCCTCGAAGACGGTGGTCGCGCTGCTTTCACTCGCCGTCGCGGCCGATGCTGGAGGGGACATGGTGCCGGAGGGGGGGCGGGGAGGGATGGAGGGAGTGAGGGGGGGGGGGGTGCTATCGATAATCAACGACACAGGGCGCGCGTGTATATAAGAGGAAAGATGTCACTACCTGGCTCTGCAGAGAGACCCCCCCTCATCCGAGACGAATCGGTGCACTTGTCGGGGCGCGCGCATCACATCTGTAACCCCGAGAGGAAGCAGCGCGAGACAAGTCGACGGCGGCATGTTTGATCGGTGGAGCCCCGAAATAATGGGGATATCTCTTTAAAAAGATATTATTATCATAATAATAATAATGATGAAGCGGACAGGGTGTCTGCATCCCGCCCTCAGCGCCGCAGCGACGTGGTGGAAGACGAGGCGGCGATGAGCTGGTAGTCGTTACAGAAGGAAACATGCCCTGCCCCTCGGGGCCCGCCGCGTCGCCTCGACCGGGAGCCGTGTTAAGGGAGCTGTCCGTGGTGCTGACGGAGGCAGGCAGGTGTGTACGGGGAGATGTCGGTGCACCGATCTGCCGCTTAAAGGGGAGGTCCGCCCCGAAGCGAGCAGCGGCTGCACTTCCAGTTGTGACGGGGGAGACGTACAGATGTGCAGAAGACGTGCGTGCTGTTTGTGTTTGTTGCTAAGATGGAGATCAGAGCATCGAGACTTTTTGAAGTGTTGATCTTTAGAGGCATTATCTCCCCCTATACACACATATACACTTTTTATAAATGTGTAAAGGCTGCTGATGTTCCCTCTAAGCTGCGCGCCTGTGCAATCGCGCACTGCTCGCACATTCTCAGCGCATAAGAAAATCTATGCAGCGCATAAAATAAAATTCACCATAAAAGTATTAATTAATATCTAATATTAGACCTAATCTAATCTAATTAATTAAACCAATAATGTGTTTTTTGTACCATTTTTCAATGTAACACAGTGAGTGACAGGTGTCCAGCCAATGATACGATACGGTTTACTTACGCTACGCAGCCAATCATAGCATTGATAGTGCCCTGCCCATACGCACCATGCAGGTTAGCTAGTGTCGTGTATTTTCATATTACTCTTAAAAGATACAGCTAGTTTATAGATCTGAGGCCTACAAGGCCTCAAGCATATTTGGAGGGAAAAGCTCTTTTGTCATCAAGCTGGCGCGACAGTCCACAGCGGGGGACTGCCCTATATATATCCATATTTGGTGGCCAACGCGCCGGAGATCTTCTTTGGAGGAAGGGGGGCTATGGGGATTCTTTGGGGAGCCTATAGAATCGAACATGAGACCTCCCCTCTGTCTCTTGTCTATATAAACTGTAAACACACATATCTCCGTTGAATTCCTGATACACGGACCCGTGGATTCCCAGCCGTTCGAACGAAGCGTCTGTTTTTACTTTGTACTCTAAAGAATAAACTTTGTATTCTTGGAGTGCTGGGTCTCTCGAAACTTCTTTTCCAACAAGTCCTCATTCAAACTGCGCCGACGGAAACCCCAAGAAGAAAGATACAACAAGTGGCGTCTACGAACAGTCACGTGTGAGAATACTCGGGGACGACAAACACGGTGAGCATCTGCTGACGTCATTGAGATGCTGGTTCATTAAAGTGCAGTCTGTGTGTGAGCCGTGGTTCAAGAATAATTTCACCGTGTCGAACGATATTTTTATTTTTCCTGCATATTTGAGTGCGGGGAGGAAGTGTGTGCGTTTGAATTGAGAGGGAAAAGTTTTTTCGGAATAAAGTAATAGTGGTAAAATAGCGAATGTTATTGAGGTGTATTAATTAGTAAGTGCAGTTATCCGAAAATAAGGCCTTTGATTTGTTTTAACGTTAAGACGCGGGAAAGTTAATCGCTAAAATAACATTGCGCGTAGTCAGGGAAACAGAGATAAGTAGTGCGACGTGTAGGCACATTGCCTGATCACGTTTGGAACAAAGGGAATAAGAAGAGTCATAAGGTTAAAGGACCTAAAGCGACGTGTAGGCACATTGCCTGATCACGTTCGGGACTAGGGGAATAAAAAGAGCGGGGAATTGCTTCGGGCGGAGAAATTGCACCCTGAGTGTGTGTGTGTGTGCGTGCGCGCGAGCCTGCTGTGTGTGTGTGCGTTGAGTTGCTGTGTGCGGGTGTGTGGAGTTTTTCAATAAACTCTAAATCACGCCGTGCATTTTTATTCTATAAGAGAACGTAAAGACAAACGTGAGTTCCCTGAAGAGGAGACTAACTAGTTAATAAGATCGTCGAAATAAAAAAGAAAAAATAGTAGAGGACTGACTCGTGCTCTCGCGAGAGTCCCACGGGGAACGAACACGTGGTGGTCGACTAGTCATCGCCATCTTGTGGGCAAACATCCTCATCTCAGTCCTTACATCCGGTGCACGGGTGGGGGGAACGGGGTGAACGTGTTGGGTTACACAGATGGAAGCCATGCATTCCGGGGAGAACACAGTCTGTTAAACATAAGGTTACATGCTGATAGAACCTAACCATTTCATATTTCTGTTCTTTTACTCATTTTATGACGAATGAGATTTGAGAGAAAAGAGGACAAAGAACCAGTTAACACCAAGGGCCAGGCCGGGGGCGTGGCCACTGACGTTTGGCACCACCTGCTGGACAATCTGCAACAAAAGGCCGGTACATGTTTCACTCCACAAGCTTTTTCATTTGTGTTGATATATTCGAGTCAAAGTCAGATATTCATGATACACATTGTAAAGCTGCGTACAGTGGTGAAACTGTAGAACATTGATCTAGGTAAACACATGAAGGCTTGGCGGCTGACTGATCAAGTACAATTTTAATTAAATTGGGGTACATAATAGTTGGTCGAAACTCGGCTGACAAATACGGTTTCATTTTATTTACTTAATGTTTAATTTGTTCATTTGAATCTTTAATTTTATTTTTAATTTGTAATTTTTAATTTTTAATTCTAATTATTTTTTTTATTTTTTATTATTATTTAATTTTCATATCTTTTTATTTTCATAATTTTTTTTTTATTTTATTTTTTTTTTATTTTTTTTACTTTTCATTTTTATTTTTCTTTAGTTTGCTTTGCTTATGTTTTTATGCAGTGTTTGTTTTGATATGTGCTGAATGGTGATTCAACACGGACATTGCTAGAAGAGTTCAAGACCACATTCGAGGACAGAGGGCAAACCTCTGCTTGACGTTTGGTGTCAGGAACGAGGGTATGCACTGGCTGTGTTGATTAGCACATACATTACTCAAGGTTGGGCCTGTGAGCCTTTGGTATTTTGGCAGAGACAAATCAATCTCATTAATAAAAGGGGGGAGTCTGGATTTGATTAATTCGTTAATTGGTTAATTGATTTGTTTTTGTTAATTGATTTCTGTTAATTGGTTAATTGAAGTACTTTGAGCTTGCAATAAACAATACAATAATAACAGTGCGTAAGAAAGCCGTCATAATGGGGAAAAATGTCACCAAAGAGCCAAAGGTATCTACTCCAGTTGATGTAGTACAGAAAAACAATCCTTTGGTCAGCGGCATCGCAAACATCGCAAAGATATCCAAGAAATGGTCAAAACGATGGCCCCAGGTTGACCAACCGTGGCCCAAGGAGGGGACACTCAACCCAGAGGTGATTAACGTGATGAAGGTACTTGTGTCCACATACAAGGCAGGCGAAAAGAAAGGCACAAAGGGAGGAAGACGCAAAGAGAAGAGACTGGTGGAGCTTGGCATCCTTCAGTTATTTGAAGAAGAAGGACAGAAGCTCAGGAATGCTACCATCGAGAAAAGAGATAAATACGCGGAAGAAATAGAGCAAAATACGAAACAAACTGAGAAACTGCTGACCGACACCGATCCAACTTTCTCACATATGAATCCAGTAAAAAGACGACCACGCCATGAAGAAGAGAAGAAGCCCAAGATGGTTTATCCGCAGCTACCAGTGATGAGTCAGAAGGGATCTTATCTGGTCAGAGACAGTGAGGACCAAATAACCGAGAGAGGACGAGCGGAGACAACTATAACAACGTATCCAACATCCGGAAGGAAGAAGACAACTGACTGGGAGACTGAGGTCGATTGGGTGGACTTGAGAGATGAAGAAATCGACGAGAGTGATGAAGAAGAGGACGTGGGGGGATACGATCCTAAAGTTAAGCGGACGCTGGCTAGAGCGGAAAGAAGAGGAGATAGAACCACTCAAGACAATGAAGAGGAGGGCAGCGATGAAGAGGATACACAGAGGACTGTGAGAGAGGTTGAAGTAAGCATCGACCGGCTTCTCCGTGACTTGAAGAAAACTGAAAGACAAAAAGAACAAAGGAAGCTGATAAAGCAGTTGGAAGAGTTGCAGATACAGAAGGAAGATTTACAAAGAGAAGACTCAAGGCAATCAGGCATGAAGAACAGATTGCGCCCTAGGAAACAGTCCACGCCCAAGACAATGTGCCCAGTGATCGTCCGAGGCCAGAATCTGGAGTATAAGCCATTGCTGAGCACCGATATGTCGAATATACTGGAAAAACTGCCCATTATTCAAGACGGAGCACATCCTTGGATTGCAAAACTGGAAGAAATCATGATTGGCTCACAGCCAGCGATGGGAGACATCAAAAGACTCCTGGCTAATCTCCTTGGGGTCCACGGCATGGGAGAAATCCTAGAAAAAGCTGGACTGGCGCGGTACGTGGGAACGGCTGTAAATGACTCAGAGCTGTTCGCGGCAAGCAGAGGTCGCTTGTGTAGGGCACTAAAGGAGACATTTCCGACAAATGTGCATCCCGACAACATCTTGATTGAACCACTGGGAGAGGCTGAGAACCCAAGAGCCTATGTGTCAAGAACTCATCAAACATGGAGGAATGTCACAGGGAATGATCCGGATTTGAGTCGCATGGACCAGTCAGTGTTGAGAGGCAAGATCCTGCTGGGTTTGCCGCTGCCAGTACGAAGCAAATTGGCAGAAGTGGTTGGGCTTGGGAGCATGGAAAGAAGAGTGTACACTGATCATATTGCACACCAGGTGGAGCTGTACAGGAAGAAAGACCAGGACATCAAGGGTCAGGAACAAGAAACCCTCAGGAAATTGAACAATATACAACTCGCAGACACAAAGAGGACAGAGAGGAAGCAAGCGTTGGTTATGCAGAGTCAGGCACCACCAACTCAACCTGTGTTGACATCAGAGCCATACCAGGCCCAGTTCCAGCAGCTACAGCAATCTCCAGTGGCTCCCGCCGCCTTCTACCCACGGGCAGATTACAACCAAGAACAACCCTGGAATGGCAGAAATCAAAGAAATCGCGGAAGAGGAGGACGGTATAATCCCAATTCCCAACAGCGTTCAGATGAATGCTATACGTGTGGAGCCCTTGGCCATTTCGCCAAGGAGTGTAACCAAGGAGATTACAGAGGAAATAATAGAGGAAATCCCAGAGGAGGATACAGGGGCCAATCCGGAGCGAACCAAGGACCAGTGAACCCTGACAGAGGCCCGGAACCAGGGCTATAGAGGTGCCCGGAAGACTCGAAGGGGAGGTGCCAGCTGGTAGTATCAGGCCCGGAGAAAGATCCAACGATAAAGGTGAAAATAAATAATCGACCATTGGAAGTGATGGTAGACAGCGGAGCGGCTTTCACCTGTATTCGGCCTAAAGATGCTACACATCTCCCCATGTCTGGCCAATGGATCCGGACAATCGGGTTTGAGGGAGTAAAACAGCTGATCCCTCTCACAGAGCCAGTTGATCTCAGCTACCAAGAAGTAAAGATCAAACTACCCATATTGGTCTCTGAACAGACACCTATAGCGCTGTTGGGAAGAGATGCGTTATGTAGGTTGAAGTGTACAATAAAGTGTACTCCAGACGGCTGTCTGGTTGAAATACTAAACGATATATTTCATCAATCAGTGATGAAAACAGAGACGGAAGCACCTACAGTATTCTGGATCGGAAACCTCCAGGAAGACCTTGTGGCGCCTGCCAAGTTGTGGGAGAAATTTATCATCGCCAATATGCCCAATGCGAAACTTCCAGAGAATCCACTTCACTGCACGCTCAAGTACTTCGACAAAAACGCCCAACCCAACCCAGAAGAATGGCTAAGCCACCAACCAAAGCAAGTCCAACTCAATTCAGGCTGCATAATTGTGGGACCACAAGGAGCAGCAATGAAGATACACCGGGACGACTACGTGAACAGAGAGTTTGATATCACAAGGAGTGTGCCGCATGTGACCTTGTTGGTAAATGAAGAACACACGCAGAAGCAGATAGGAGAAATGATGGCAGAAGCTGAAGAAGCTGTGTTCACACCTAAAAGAAAATCAGGCCATTTGGAGGAGCGAGGATCAGCGATTCATCAAGATTATGATCTCGGCTCAAGGACGAGGACAGCCACAAACTGCGAGGATGACACACGAATCAATTTGCAGTGTCAAACTGGACTCGGATGCATTAAGAGAAGAGATGTTACAACAAGTTCCAGAAGATTTATGGGCGCGACATAGTACTGATATTGGACTGGTAAAGTCAGCCCAACCAGTAAGAACTGAACTCAGACCAGGAGCCAGTCCACCTTGGAAAAACCAGTACCAACTGAAGGAAGAGGCAATCCGAGGAATCGCACCACAGATTGAAGGACTTCTGAAGGCAGGTGTCTTGAGGATAACACAGAACCCCCAGAGCAACACGCCTTTGTTGCCAGTGAAGAAGCCAGACAATTCTTATCGTCTGACACATGATTTGAGAGCAGTGAACGAAGCGGTAACTGACTTTCGAGCAGAGGTGCCAGATCCACACACCTTGCTAGACCAAATCCCTGCAAACGCGTCACACTTCACAGTGGTAGATTTATGTGGTGCATTTTTCAGCGTACCACTAAGCAAAGAGAGTCAAGGCCTATTTGGTTTCACATACAATGGACAATCATACGAGTATGAGAGACTGCCACAAGGTTTCAAACACAGTCCTCACATCTTCAACAAAATATTGAAAGACGATTTGGTCGGGATAGATCAGGTGATACAAAGTACTGTGATTCAGTACGTGGATGACATTATCATTTGTTCAACTGATGAGGACACATGCCATAAAGACTCAATTAAACTGCTTCAAATACTGGCAGAGAAAGGACACAAGGCCTCTCTGAAAAAGCTACAATATTGCCAGGAGAAGGTGGCATATTTGGGCCAACAAATCACGATGGGACACCGAAGCATCTCTGAAATTCATCTGGAAGCCATTCGGTCGGCTCCAAAACCCAGAACAGTCCGAGAGATGATGACATTCCTTGGCATTGCAGGGTATTCCTCAGCGTGGGTTGAGGAGTATGCCAGCTTAACGGGACCGTTGAGAGCTATGATCAAGGACACTGGAAATGCTAAACTCCACTGCAACCTTTCTTGGACGCACGATGGCCTTTTGGCATTTGAAATGACAAAAAAGAGATTGCAGGAGGCTCCGGCCTTGGCTCTTCCCGACTACTCCAAGAATTTCGTGCTATATGTATCTACATCCATTGGGGGTAAACATACATGTGCAGTCCTTTGTCAGCCAACAGGGACGGGAACAGGGCCTCAACCTATTTCCTACTACTCCACTGCTTTTTCAGAAGTAGAGTTAGGACTACCACTATGCTACAGGGCAATGGTGGGGGTTTCTCTAATGTATAGTAAAGCATCATCAGTGACCATGGGGTACCCGGTGACAATTCTTACACATCATAGTCTCAGAAATCTTTTGAACTATGGAAAGAACAATTTGACTATGTCTAGGCTCAGAGACTATCATAGGCTTTTAGAGCAGGAGGATGTCACTCTCGTAAGGTGTGTCACGACAAATCCAGCGGAAAATTTGCCAACTCCAGAGGACGGGGAGCCACACGATTGTGTTCATGAAGCAGAGAAATACTCCAGACTGAGGTCGGATTTGACAGCCCTCCCGTTGAGTGAGGTGGACCTGGAGTATTGGACGGACGGCTCCTGTTATCGTATTGGCGACAAGTTGAGTGCTGGATACGCCGTGGTGAAAGCCCAAGGAACCGGATTCACTGTTGAAAAAGCTGAAGTGATACCACAGCCGGCATCGGCGCAGCTTGCAGAGCTCAGGGGCCTGACTGAAGCGTGTTTGATGGCCGAAGGAAAGCGAGTGACAATATACACCGATTCTGCTTATGCGCATAATGTGTGTCATCTGTTTGGATCCGTATGGAAGAACCGAGGATTCAAGAAAACGGATGGGTCTCCAATACAACATCACGCCCAGATCATGAAACTGCTGCACGCGATGATGAAGCCCAAAGAAATAGCGATAGCCAAATGTGCAGCACACAAAAAGGATGCTTCAAAGATTTCAAAAGGGAACAGAGCGGCAGACGAAGCAGCCAAAGCAGTCACAGGAGCAAACAAAGTGGGCAAATGCCGGCTCGTCACTCATGAAGTGACCTTGGAAGACAAAATAACACTCAAAGATGTAATTTTGATACAGGAAGCCGGAAACGGACAAACAGCTGTGGGTAGAGCGGGGTGCCACCCGAGATTCTACCGAACTTTGGAGAAATCATGAGGGACTGATAATCGCACCACCGGACTTGTTGGGCCTAATGATTCATGAGGCGCATGGTCTGGCTCACGTGGCAAGGGGGGAAGTCAAGAGAAAAATCACAAAGGAGTATGGTTTCTGGGCACCTTATTTGCTTCAACAGATTGATTATGTGATAGGCAGGTGCACAATTTGTCTAAAAAACAATGTTCGGAGCGGAGTGACGGTCCCACCAGGTTACATTCCAACCCCAAGAGGTCCAATGCGAGAACTGGTGGTGGACTACGTGGACATGATAAAACCAATTGACGGTAAAAGATACATGCTGGTCGTTGTGGACAGATTTTCCCGATGGCCGGAAGCATGCCCGACAAAACGTAAAGATGCTCAGTCAGTTGCCAAGTTCTTGTGTAAAGAGGTCATATGCAGATGGGGGCTCCCAGACCGAATATCCTCAGACAATGGGAAAGAGTTTGTGGACAAAACGGTGAAATTGATCTTGCAAAAACTAGGAATTAAACAGCGCCTTGGTGCAGTCTACCATCCAAAGTCAAGGGATGTGCGAAGAATGAATGGTGTTCTAAAAAATCGTATTGTCAAAATATGTCAGCACACGGGTTTGAATTGGGTGGCAGCACTGCCATTGGCGTTAATGGTATGTCGCTCGAGTGAACTCCGCGATTTACATATGACACCGCATGAGTTGGTTACAGGAAGGCTGATGCCAACGCCTTGTCTACGGACAAGTGGGAAAGGACCAAGCTTGGCCCTTTTAGAAGATGAAATGCAAAAGTATGTTACATATATGGTTAATCTACATAAAAGAATATCCACATATGTTTCCGCCAGGCAGGCAAGACAGGAGGGACAAGCAGAGCTCGAAGAGCAAACCAGGAACACAGTGCAGACTGGAGACAAGGTGTTCGTAAAGGTATTCAGAAGGAAGTGGTATACTGAACGCCGTGAAGGACCATTCGAGGTGATTCGCAGTACGGGAACCGCGGTCCAGGTCAAGGGGTCACCAACGTGGTACCACTTATCACATTGTGTCAAAGCACCTGGAGAGGAGGCGACACAGTCACAGATTCAAGAGGTGGAAGGCTCGAGAGAGCCTGACAACGATGCGGGAGAACATGCGCCAGACAGGAGGATGCATGAAAATCCACAGAGTCAGAATTCAGAAGGAGAGGCCGTCCAGGAAGAAGATAATGTTGATGTTCCTGTACACACTTCTGATGATGCCGGAGACGTTTGCACAGGAGATGGGCAGGGAAATGGGTATCGCGATATTGTCATCCAACATGTCCCAGATACAGCAAGACCTAGCTCGGTTGGCTGTGATGTTCCTGGGGTCTCACAGAGGAGTGAGTCCACAACAGGACAACTCAGAGAGGTGGGGGGACAGAGGAGCCCGAGACCCGTTAGGAAAAGGCTTAAACCAAACCGTTACAAGGACCAGGGTTGAAGTGACCTTGGGAAAGTCAGTTCAGCTTCCGTGCAAGTGCCCCGGAGTAGACAGAAGAAACGGGAAACGTAGAGTTGAGTGGGAAGATAGCCGTGGCAGGGTTATAGACCTAGAAGGGAAACTACCAGCAGGGAAGTTTACAGTACTCACTGACAGAAGGAGACGGGAGATTAAGAGAGATTGCAGTCTGTATATACGACAACCTCAACCGGAAGATCAGGGAGATTATAAGTGTTCTTTTTACGACTCACCCGTTGGGAGTGAGCGGCCCGGTTTAGGACTTAGAGTTCACATAGTATCACTAGTGATACTAGGGGGGAATGCATCAATCCCCCAGACAAAAGCTGTAAAAAATAGAAGAAAAATCCATCCTGTCAACACTGAAAGCCATATATATTAAAGGAACGATATGTTTTATAATTTTACATTTACTCATAAAAGTGTTAATCTGTGTTGATGTCTGATTTGTGTCTGTTGTGTATGCAAGGATACTGGTCGTCTCTTCTGTCATTCTAGAACAACGGGGGAGACAACAGGGGAGGATGGAGTGCTGAAGGACTCCCTGGGTGGAATGGAGTCGATTATATCAAACATGAACAATACCAGTGGCCTACAAGACTCTGGACAAGGACGGGTGGAACAACCACCAGAGTCAAGACGTCCTCAAGAACCGAGTCCAGCTGCTGAAGAGCTAAAGTGTTACATACTCTTGTGTATTCTTGTAGATTTGTCATTATCAAAATTACGAATGTATTTTCTTGTTTAGGTGTTAATTGTGGAAACGATATTTTCTGTTCTTTGGTAAATATAATGGAATCTCAAGTGTTTATTCGCGTGACATTTAGGGACAGCGGGGAACAGGCAGGAGGAGGTCTGGGGAAAGGTCAATGGGATGACCAGCCGGACCCCTGGACATCATTATTTTGTTATTATTTACTGAGGAATTCCTGATGTATTTGCTAAAAAACCATTTCCCTACACAATTTGCTAAAACCTTTCTGATTTCAGTGGTATGGAGTTTAATTTAGGGTCGCCTAGGCAGAGGGACCGTGAAATAATTTTCCTGTCTAAATTGCTAAATGATATTTTAAGAAAAGATAACTGCCTGACAGGTTTTTCAATTTCACATGTAATACTTCATTTTACACCACTTTTACACTTCATACAGTCACAGTAATGTTGGAACTTTACTGAAGGACGGGGTGGTATTTTTGTCATGATAATACACCTGTATGTTTGCATTGATTGTTTGTTTATTGGCGAGAGTCTATCAACTCTCGAGGGGGGAATATGTCGTGTATTTTCATATTACTCTTAAAAGATACAGCTAGTTTATAGATCTGAGGCCTACAAGGCCTCAAGCATATTTGGAGGGAAAAGCTCTTTTGTCATCAAGCTGGCGCGACAGTCCACAGCGGGGGACTGCCCTATATATATCCATATTTGGTGGCCAACGCGCCGGAGATCTTCTTTGGAGGAAGGGGGGCTATGGGGATTCTTTGGGGAGCCTATAGAATCGAACATGAGACCTCCCCTCTGTCTCTTGTCTATATAAACTGTAAACACACATATCTCCGTTGAATTCCTGATACACGGACCCGTGGATTCCCAGCCGTTCGAACGAAGCGTCTGTTTTTACTTTGTACTCTAAAGAATAAACTTTGTATTCTTGGAGTGCTGGGTCTCTCGAAACTTCTTTTCCAACAAGTCCTCATTCAAACTGCGCCGACGGAAACCCCAAGAAGAAAGATACAACACTAGCTAACAACAATACGGCGGGGTTATGAGATGCAACCCCTTATCATGGCGAAACGAACGGGCAGCGCCGGCGACACGTCCACTCACCAAGCCAAAGTAAAAAAAGAAATGCGGTTCTTTTAGGATGGAATGGCTGTCGGAGTATGTGCAAATAGAAGAACAAGCGGTGAAACTGGGTGAGATTTTGTCTTTTTCGAGTGAGAAAGGTCTACTCTGCAAAACATGCAGCGAAGCCAAAGTAGCAAATGAGCTTTCAGCGGTAACATTGTGGACTGAATGGGAGTTGGACTACCTCAAGCGTCACATTCAGCAGAAAAGTCATTTGAAAGCTGTTGGAATTGTACGAAGACTCAAGGTGGGACAGGGGATTGGTTCATTATTGCGGGAGAGCGCAGAAGACCGAGAGAAAAGGAACGAGCTGTCACACAAAACAAAATCTGACCCCAAGCAAGTTAAAGTTCTCATTGACAATATTTTACTTGCCATCAAAATGAATGCATCAATGCTGTCAGTTCAACAAATCCACAATCACATGGCAAAGTATGTGAGTACTTGAAGTGGCACATTTGGACCAGCTGATGCGCATAAAGTCAAAGCAAGAAGCAGACGAAGCCATCAACCTGGACAAAGTGTACAACCGTTGGAGAAGTGAGAAGGACATACGTGAAAAATAAGGTAACATTTAAGTCAAAATGTGTGCATATTCTAGTGACATTAAGATTTTTTATTTATGGATATTAATCATTAAATGCTGTTACTACTAGATAATTTATGGGTAGTAGAAATGCTAATAAAAAAACGGTGTAATTAGATATTTTACAGACAAAGAGTTACAGGAATTTACACTATCACAAGCTCCAGCACATGTCATTGAGCAAAATGTGAATGTTTTAATGTGAACAAAATGTTATGGCTGAAAGGTGTATATGTCTCATTTCTTCCAGAACAGGACCCTCAGCCAGGCCACAGCTGGACCACAGCCAGGCCAAAGCAGGACTCTTCCCATGGCCAAAGCAGGACTCTCACATATATAACATACTATACATCTCATGAACAACAAGATTTTTGTCTTTTTCATCTTAAGTCGGCCAAATTGCTTATATTAAAAGTAAACTAATGAATATTGCTGCTGTAATTTGATTCTTTAAATAAGCCATGTAACTTGCTATGATCAAAGGTTTTGAACAGGTGTGATACTGGTGTGTGGCCACAGCGTGCACATCTGATGTTGCTCACAGTGGTCCTCAGTGTGCTCAGGGAGCTTGTATGTATGCCCAGACACATGGAAAATTAGAGGGAACATTGCGTGCTGACCAGAAGAACTCATTCCAGGGGTTAATTGAATTCAATATAATTCAGTTTATTTTGTATAGCCATGAATAACACATTACAAATTTGCCTCAGAGGGCTTTACAATCTGTACACATGCCCTTGACCCAGGACCTCACATTGGATCAGGAAAAATAGAAAAAATCCTTTCACAGGGAAAAATTGAAGAAACCAGGAGCGCAACAGAGGAGGATCCCTCTCCAGGATGTACAGAAGCATAGGTGTCATGTGTACAGAATGAATCGTTACAGAGTTACATAAACACATTAAATGAGTATGAGAGAAATTATTAATAATGAGTATTGTCATGGACCATGAAACAGAAGGAGGAAGAGAGGAGATGGTTACTAAAGAACAGACTTCTCCACTCTCCACTTGAGTGTTGTCGAACTTAAACAATCCTGCATGTTAAGGGAGATTTTCAATGACCTTCTGCACTCTGCTCCTTTTGAGGAGGCAAACGATTGCTTTGAGAAGTGTGACGCCCCTCTCACTGCTGGCTGTGTTCTACGATGGCTTCCATGGTGGGAGGAGCTACAGGACATTCACCTGCTGATCGGAGCCTCCAAGAAGGCATTAAAGACACTCTATCTCGGCGAGGCCTGTGAAGGGTTGTTTGATAGTCTATCCTGATTTGATGTGAGGTTTTGGGATAGGGATGTCTGTGTACAGATTATAAAGCACTCTGAGGCCAATTTGTAATTTGTGAAAATGGGCTATACAAATAAACTGAATTGAATTGAATTGCTGCACCAGCCTCATTCTTGGTTTACTCCTGGAAGTTGTGGAGTTTTGTTTAAACTGGTTTTTTTTTTTAATCAAAGATGTGTGTGTGGCCACCCTTGAGCCAGGCTGTAACATGCATTATATATGTATGTTTCAGATTTGAACTCAATGAAATTATCACAGTAAATCAGGCGTGATGTTCACAGGTATCTCAGTGGCTGATTAAGTGTTAACTTAATGTTACTTAATGGAGAGATCAGCTGAAGTCATACACCACAGCTCTCACTCACACTACCTACTGACCTCAGAGACCTTTGGTGTGAGCGATGCATTAGGAGAAAGGAGGAGATACAAAATTAAGTAATACATTTAAAAACAATTTAAACTTATGCATATGGGCCTGAAGGTAAGATCAGTCAAGATACATATGCATGGTGTTGGACTTCCTTTTTTTAGATTTTATTGAACGCTTTGATAGCCACTACAACACCATGTTCACATGATAGCAACCAAAATACGGCTCAACAGTCAGGTCTATTATCTCTTATCCCAACAGAACATCACACAACCTGACCCGGACCTATCACAGACTTTGGGTCAGCAGGTTGAGTTAAATTCCATCATGTTCTAAACAAATATGAATCTTGTGTACAATATGCTTCCTGGGGGAAATTATCACTGTGGCCTTGTCAACATCACAGCTTTCATACACACCAGAATCATCACAACTTCCTTTTCATGGTTTGTGTAACTATTTTAAATGAATAAAAGTGTCTTCATCTTTAATATGTCGTGGCAGAAAAGGGTAAAAATAAAAGAGACGCATCCAGTCTGCCAAGATATTTAAAACGGGCTCAAAGCTGTGAGGGTTTGATTCTTAAATAGCTTCTCAAAACATTGTGATTCACGAGGGGAGTGTTGCGTCCGACACGTTGTCGAGTCTCGATCACAGAAACGAGACACAGAACTCTCAGTCTCCTCCAGATACCCCAGAGTCTCCTCCAGATAGCCCTCCTAGTCTCCTCCAGATACCCCTCAGAGTCTCCTCCAGATACCCCTCAGAGTCTCCTCCAGATACCCCTCCTAGTCTCCTCCAGATACCCCAGAGTCTCCTCCAGATACCCCGCAGAGTCTCCTCCAAATACCCCAGAGTCTCCTCCAGATACCCCCCTAAGTCTCCTCCAGCTACCCCTCTAAGTCTCCTCCAGATACCCCTCAGAGTCTCCTCCAGATACCCCTCAGAGTCTCCTCCAGATACCCCTCTAAGTCTCCTTCAGATACCCCTCTAAGTCTCCTCCAGATACCCCTCTAAGTCTCCTTCAGATACCCCTCTAAGTCTCCTCCAGATACCCCTCTAAGTCTCCTCCAGATACCCCTCTAAGTCTCCTCCAGATACCCCTCAGAGTCTCCTCCAGATACCCCTCAGTCTCCTCCAGGATGATATTTAAATCACCTTGTGTAGAATTAATAAACTTGATAAAATGACCTTTTTCAGTCATGTAGAGGCTCGTAACGACTTGAATTATATGTGAAATGAACTTAAGTAAACATTAAAATTGTTTAAATGTGCATTGTTAGCAGCAGTTTATAAGAACTTTGGCCTTTTAGAAAATACTTCAATCAGTTTGTCCTCGATAACTAAGAAGTCTACACAGTAATCCACTCCCCCTGTGGTCACGTATAGTGTGTGTGTGTGTGTGTGTGTGTGTGTGTGTGTGTGTGTGTGTGTGTGTGTGTGTGTGTGTGTGTGTGTGTGTGGACATGTCCTCTGTTATGTCCACCATAGGAGTACCAGAGCCATGAGTCTGAACGAGTGAATATTGTGATACATCTTAAGACCATCTTTATTTAAACATAAAACATGGACACACACTATACATACAGCCAAATATCATGTACATGAAATGTATTATTTACTTTAATGAAATTATATTTAAATCCCTGTCTCAAGAATTGAATAAACTTAGTTAAATAATTTGTTGACATATTATTGCCACTGATTTTTAAAAAAGGGTTATCTGCCTTAATTTAGTTAAATACCTGATCCCATTCCTCATATATTTTATAGTCATGTAGAGGATAGTATCAACTTACTCTAAATGATAAGTAAAATGAACATTACAATTGTTTAAATGTACATTGTTAGCAGATGTTTAGAATAACTTTGAACTTTTAGAAAATACTTCAATCAGTTTGTCCTCGATAACTAAGAAAGGAACACAATAATCCACTCACCGTGCGGTCACTTGGCCTGCAGGGTATCGTCTATAGTGCCACACATCTTTCTGTCAATTCTTTGTAAAACCACAAATGAATATATTGGCATGATGACTTTGTGTTGATCATTGTGAAGTTATGTCATGTTATGTCTCCACAGTTTTACAATATCAAAGATCTATACTAAAGACCCTAAAACTCAACTCTGGATTCATGAGTCTTCATTGTATGGATCTGCTGTTAGCTATCTGCTCAGCTAACCGAAACCTTCTTGTAATCTTTCTTAGTTTGACTGCTTCCGCATTCATTCACATGCGTGCGTGTGTGGCCGCGTGCGTGTGTGTGTCTTTAAATGGAGAGATATCAGAGGACAACCAGCTTCAGAGTTTCTCAGGTCACATTTAAGCCACAAACATAACAAACAAATCGGCACGTTCGGCTGAATCTTTCCTCTCTCTTGATTCTACTATTTTGGTGATTTGATCATGTTTTTTTGACAGGGTTTAACAAATGCTTTTGTAGAAAATCCACTCAGTGTTTAGATCTCGTCTATCCTTCACCCTGGTTTCTCACTCTATTTGTTATTTATCTTTCTCATTCTGTCTCTCAATTTATTTATTTTTTCTCTTGTTCTTATGTCTGACTCCCCCCCCCCCCTCTCTCATTTCTTGGATTGTGATTCATATCTTTGAATATTTAGGTGATAAAGTGTTGCTTATAAAGATAAGCAACACTTATCTTTTGGAACTGGAAAAGTCCAGTTATACATTTCCCCCCAATATGTTTGTGCTTCAACACTTTCAGCAGGAAGATTCCCTTTTTGATATGTTCAGCTGTTTTAAGCTATTTTCAGCCTATTTCAGCTGTTAGCAGCTATTTTCAGCTATGTTCCGAGACAAGCAGCAACACGTTTCAGCACCTCTCACCTGGACAGCACCCAGACTGTGTTACGCAGCAGGAGATCTGTCCTCTTCCAGCAACGAACAGACCTGTCGGTGGTTTAACTCCTCTGCATTATTTAGTATACTATCTGAAAAACAAGGTTCATCACCTCCAAACATTCCAGGGTGTTTGAGCGCAGAGTACTTCCTGGTGGAAGATGAATTGAAATAACGCAGCTTTCGATCCAGCGACTCCTGAAGTAAAGTCACACATTCCTCCTCTGCTCCTCTCATATGGGTAACACGTCAGAAGTGTAGTATTTATATGTGTATACTGACAGTTAATAGTCAAAGTAAAACACTTGATACCAGCTTATCTTTTGCGCGGTGCGTTCATCTTTATTGTTTCACTGTATAGAGGCAGTTATGTATGCCACATCTGCAAGATCACTGTATTACTAAAGGATTAACAGCTTGTTGATAAATGCATTTCAACTATTTGAAATGTAACATATATTTTTCAGCTATTCTCCTGTTTGGTATCACAAGTCCAATATGTCTATAGGCTTCACTATGTGGTCTAGTGGTAGCATAGTCTCGTGTTTGTTTGGAACCTGTATGACCTGCAGGATCCTGCTGTTTGAGACTCAGCGTTCTCGGGCGCCATCTGGTGGTAGTTTGGTGGAAGCACCTGGTTATCGTCAACATCAGGTAACATATTTTATTTGAAATGCCAAAACTAACGACATTCCTATGAGCCTCAGCTGTACCTCGTGTGCAGTAATAATTAGACAAAAACATGCTAAACTAAGATGATGAACATTGTAAAGATTAGACCTGCTTAATATCAGCATGTTTCCTTTGTCATTGTATTAGACTTCAGCTCAAACCACCACTGTTCCTAGAACATCGCAAGGCCTAATTATTTATTTTATTAGTGTCAATATATTGTTGTATACATATATATGTATGTGTACATATATATATATATATATATATATATATATATATATGTGTGTGTGTGTGTGTGTGTGTGTGTGAGAGAGAGAGAGAGAGAGCGAGATGATCATAACAATCTAACAACATTAAGTATATAAGAGTCGGAAGGAACAAACTGTCATTTTTTAATAAAGCAACACAATGTGAAGAAAGAGTGATACAAAAAACCCTCATAAAAATCACATATATGAGCTGAATAGTACCGGAAGTGCATTTACAAATTAAAACGGTCAGGATTTCATTTCCAAACTGTTCACGGTGAATTATTTTTCAATCAGCTTTATTTTGAAAGCTCGCAACCGGAAAAGGCGTTTTCTTTATCGTGGCTAACTTGACACTCCTGTTCACCATCTATCCTTCGCAGACTCTCCTCTGCCAGTAGAAACGACTGGATTTTCGTGAAACAACTGCGTTTTGTAAGTAACGTTATCTGTGTGCGTGTTGTACAGCTAGCAAGCGCTGCTACCGTGTAACTGAAGTCAGCCGCGTTCACGAGCCTCCATCTCCCGCTGGCATGAGGCTGTCATTGAAAACCAGCCACTAACAAGTGGTAACGCTGTTTTTATTGTAGGAACAAGGTCGTTGACCTGGTTTTACATGACCTGGCTGGCGGCTGAGCCTCTAATGGCACATATACATAGCGTTAACGTTATATATATATATATATATATATATATATATATATCATTGCTGTTTCGTTAAGTGAGGTAACCTAGTTTCTAAATAATGTTGCATGTTATCACCGTTGGGGTATAAACACTATACGGTAGCTCGCTGGCTGTCGGTGATAACGTCGCCCGAGCTAACGGTCGTTTCTGAACATAACGTTGTGGTTGTTTGGGCCATATAACGTCACCAAACGGTCTCGTGCACGCGCAATGCAGGGAGCTAGCGGACGTTACTTGAAGTCGCGCAAACGCTCACTGGGCCACTATTAACGCGTCCTCCTGTCTCTCGCGCGCAGCAGGTTAGCAGCACGCTAGCGGGCCGTTGTCAGCCAGGACCCAGAGAAGCAGAATCATCATCAATGGTGTGTCTACATCCCGGAGCCGACACATTGTCCTGTGTGCGCTCAATGAACCACCTCCTCAGCACTCATCACGGTGAGTCTCGCCCGCGACTCGCTGCAATGCAAACCACTCTTGTCTGTCTGTCGGTCTGACCTCTCTCTCTCTCTCTCTCTCTCTCAGGCTGTACATGTATGGCGTTTGCGAAGCTCGGAGGGGAGTTTTGCCAAGCCCAGTACCTGCTGCTTATTGTGGACAAGTGAAGAGGAGACGCCAGCCAGGCGTAAACACTGCCGTCGACGTGCACAGGTGTGTCAAAGCTGGTCAGTGTCTTTTATTCAGGTACATGATGGGGGAGGAATAAAGTTCCAAGTTTTCACCACGTCACATGTCTACGGGGCAGCAGAGAGTAGAGGTGCACTGAAACAGAAGAGATACTGATGTTAGTTAATGTCCATATATGTAGTTAGTCATTTAAGTTATCCAGTGACAGTGGACAGGTACATGGTTATCAATTCTTATTCATACTAAAAATCTCTACACAAAAAGAAAATATTCATAATGAAGTCACACAACAAAAAGCCATATGGAAGGAAACCTTAATGGCGTCTCCATGTCCTCGTAGGTCCTTACTGCCATCCTGTTGAAACCATATGAAGACGAGCCAACCTTCAGCCTGTCACCTGTCCTGGGGAGTGGGAGAGGCTTTGGGTTGAACCCAGGAGTTTCCTCACAGCTCTTCTCCTTTTTCTGCTTCTTCCCTGATACGGCCAAATCTTCTCTGAATGGGCTAGCGGATTTGAAAGGAAGGAAGGACAGATCTTTTTTTTCTGTCCTCATTTGACTTTTTTCTTTCTTTCTGAACTTTGGTGGTCCGCTGCAGTCTTTTTGATTCCAATCTGCTAGAGTTTCATATTTATTTTTAACAGAGTAAATTGTTGTTATTTCTTTATTGCCAAGAAAGGTTTAAACCCCCTCATATTTCTATCCCAGGAAACTTGTATTGTCTTCAGTTTATTTATTTATTTAAAGAGTAGTTACAGTCTTTGTGCCCAGAATTCATACGGATGCATTAGTTAGGAAAATTATTGGCAAAGGGGGTTTGCTTCTTTATTTTTTTTTAGCTAAACAATCAAAATACTATCCTTTTGATTTGTTTGAAGACTGGCTTTTATTTCATTATTTATTTCTCTTCTCAATTATAAGCACAGAACTGTTCTCACATTTCCCCCCCTGTATCAATAAACCTCTCGAGGGTCTAAAAATGAACCGACCGGCTCCGGTGGAGATCTCTTATGACTGCCTGAGATTTCTCATTACACACAACCCCACCAATGCGCAACTCGGAAGGTTTATAGAGGTAGCGCACCTTTGTAATAACACATACATATCCATCAGTCATTTTCTTTTAGTAACAGGAAGCAAAGGTGACATGCTGCATTTTAAAAGGGTGTTTTTGATGTGCAGGATCTGAAGGCATATGGAGTAAACACCCTGGTGAGAGTGTGTGCTGCCACATATGACAAGACACCTGTGGAGCAAGAAGGTATTCAAGTCCTGGTAAGTGACAGATGCACTGCAGATCCCGCCTACGAATTGACTTCCTATCAAAGTCTAAATTACTGTCCCATGCAGGATTGGCCGTTTGACGATGGCTCCGCCCCCCCAGAACAGCTGGTTGATGATTGGCTGAACCTACTGCAGACAAAGTTCAGAGATGAGCCGGGCAGCTGCGTGGCCGTGCACTGCGTTGCTGGATTAGGAAGGTTAGTATGCGTGACACACGGGATTGAATGTATTGTGTTTATCACATATTAATATGCACCCAAGTCAATTAGTCCTCAGATGTTGTTTTTGTCTCCCAATGTGCACAAAACGTGTTATTTAAATACAATAATTGACAGTATAGCTCTATGGCACTACATTTTTTAAATGGTAAAATACCGGCCACCGCTGCGCCACTTTGATCTGTAGCTACAGGGACCAAGGTGACATTTAGAATTACTAAACTCTGAGTTTAAATAATGTTTTTAAAGTCTGCGCTTTGCACAGAGCCGCAGGACTCCAAACAGATGGTTGCACGTTTGCATCTGTTTGCCGCAGCGTCGGAAATACATGAGAGCAGAGGGCAAAACACCCCTAAGAAATATAATTTGGCCCCTGATGTCATTAGGAAAGGGGCACAATGACCCCATAATCTCCTCTCATAATTATCATAATTTAATAGCGTTTTGTTTTTGTGTCCCATCTGTATTACATGTGCTAGGTAGGTACAGACAAAAAAATCAATAAATATAATTTTTGATTATAAAAAAACAAAGAAATAAGTTATGATTGTTCATAGTTGTTTAGAAAAATGTAATAACAATAAATAACCACAAAAAAATAAGAATAACATTGAATATGATTGTCTGATTTATGTTTTCTGTTTGTTTTTTGTTCAAAGAAATCTCATAAATCACTTTGACTCTGTCGACTACTGTTTAATAGTTGTATTATTGCCATTTGTTATGACAATTGCTCATATGCTGTAAGCCTAAATAAGTATATATATTATTTTTTAACAACGGTTAAATGTTATTTCACATGTTTTAAAAAGTTTATTCAAAAATGTATTTTTAAATGCCCCTGGATTTCAGTCAGTGGGGGAAAAAACTTCCCCCCCTAAAAAATCTGTCCATTTCCTCCCCTGATTTGCCGTTTGCCCTCAGAGCTCCTGTGTTGGTGGCCCTGGCTCTCATTGAGTGTGGGATGGAGTATGAAGATGCTGTGCACTTCATAAGGCTGTGAGTACTAAACCACCGATTCTACTGTTTACTCGACCGTGCTCACAACTGCCCCGTCTTTGCATGTGCCTGTAATTGCCCCCACCCCACACACGCCTGTAATTGTTTGAAAGAAAGAAATATTCTGAGCACATTGTCTCTCTCACGTTGTCAGGAAGCGGCGCGGAGCGTTCAACTCCAAGCAGCTGCTCTACCTGGAGAAATACAAGGCTAAACTGTGTCTGCGCTCCAAAGACGCCAACGGCCAGAGCTGCTCTGTACAGTAGGATCTACATCTCCACGCAGCTTCATAGGAGACTCACCGCTTGATGTTCAATGGAGATGGCATTTTAAATGTTTGGTATGAATAAGGCCTTTGAAATTCAATCAAAATGTCATGTATTTACCAAAATTAAAGGGACCTAATGTGAAATTTTCTGAAAATCCTTTGAAAACTTAACACAAAATGAGTAAGCATAACATTTTTATTTGTCAACGTTTTTATTTATTTTCCTGTCTGTGACCCCCCCTTCATATGTAGCCCCCCCACCCCCACCCCACCCCACACACAAATACATAGCCCATTACAGCGAGACCCCACACAGACTTAATTTGAACAGTCACTGTTATTTCGTTAAAAACACTTTAACACATGCAGCTGCAACAAATGCTGTCGATGTTAAAGGAATACTTGTGAAAGGATGTTTCAGGAATACTTCAACACAAAAGGAACATCTGTATGTAAGTCACCCTCAGTTTATTCCTCTGTGCCTCCACAGTGATCCATGGATCACGAAACGCAGGAAATGAAATGGGGGGGGGACATCAGTTCACCAACTGTATGCAGGCCATGATACTTTGGTTCTGCTGCACATGTTGTGAGAGTTCAATAACGGATGTTGTGATGTAGTTTACCTTGGTCCATCGAGAGTTTCCTCCGATTCTTTGTTTGTTGTATAAATCAAAGAAGTCGTTTCGGTGGTGAAGTATTCCTTGAACAGACTTTGATTTTTTAAATTAACTTTGACATTGGGGGCCAGACATGGAACAGTCCGTCAGTATTGTGACGTTGAATCTGGTCCGCTGGTCTCTCAGAGGCCTGCTGGTTTATTGCAAATCAATCCATGCAGTGGTTCAGACTGATTTTGTTTATTCCAATATTTCTCCCTCGACCAAATCAAAGCCCTGGAAAGGTGACGGAGAACTGGGACCAGTCAGAAAGCGTCCACCATTAAAGGCGAGTTCTACACGTGATGTCCCCATCTGCCCCGTCTGCTATGTGTCCCATGTCAGAGGCCTAGTGCTTTGTTATATATATATATATATATACACACCACAGCTCCGTACCTATTAGCTACCTGGCTAGCTGCTGTGCTTAGTAAGAAGCTGTTGAGTCCTCGTGATGTTATTTTTTTCTCGTGATGTTTTTTTGGGATGAAATGTCAAGTAGTCTTGTTGAACAATTAAAGTGTTTAGTGATTGTTGCGGAACCTATTTTATTTTATTTTCCAGCATATTTTGATAAAAAATGTTTCCCGGTTATCAAAGACTTACGTAGCGCCGATCGGTTCCAGTCATATCAGGGGACATTGTGTGTGTGTGTGTGTGTGTGTGCGCCTCTGGCTGTGGCAATGCTGTGTGAACCCACCATCGGGGCGGGGTGACAGCGTCCTATGGAGCCAATTCAAGGTTGATTGGTTTTATTGACTGACCTGACAACACACACACATGAACCAACCTTGAACAAAAGAGCCATGGCGGATGAACGCAGGACATGCTCACGACTGACTTGTGAAAATACATATCGAGGAAGAGGTGTAATCGACATTGCTGCTTTGCATTGCTTTCCTTGTTCATGTTCAGACCGGGAAACGCCTGACTGGACTTCACTTCTCAAGACCACGTTACAGCACTGGACCCAGAGGACAATTATCTTGGTGGATTTCACAGTCGGAGGAAAGTCTAACATTTAATTTGTGTGTTGTGCAAAGTGAAAAGAAAATGTCAGTATATTTGTTACACTGATACAGACAACACACACACACACCAATAGGAAAGAAGGCTTTTCTGCCACAAATACCATTTAAAAAATAAATTAAAACAATTTACAGTCAGGCGTGTTTGTAGCTCCTCTGGACGTCAGAGGGCGCTAACTTCCTGCCAAATAGTGAACTTTATAATGAAGTCATTTGCACTGGTTCAAATGTAAAAAACAACACTTTCTCTAACACAGTGAGACAATAACTGATTAAGTTATTAAGTTAAAGAACTGTACTGCAATGTGACGCTCCATATTATTAGAGTTTGTACAATGTCACTTGATCAGTCAGAACACACACACACACAGACACACACACACACACACACACACACACACACACACACACACACACACATAGGCCCACAGTGTCCTTGGCAGCAGAGGACAGTTCTGTGATAATCTGCTGAATATATGACAGCTGAACATCTCTAAGCCAGCTGTAAACTACACGGCAACGTCTGCATGTGTGTTTTCAACGTCCCGCCGCTATCCATTTTTAAATTTGATAATATATATATATATATATATATATATATATACTACAGATGGAGGGACATGAAGATGAAAGTTGGGGTCAGACATACATGGGAGCTGTGTGTGTTATAGACATGTCCTCACACTTGTATTTAGAAATGCCGTTATACTAAAAACATCATTAACTGTCACAGTTATGGTGCAAAACATACACACGATGAGTCTTATGAGTGTGTTCGAGTCACTTCCTGTAAACTGGAGCACTGTCACAAATGATCTGTAACGCTGAAGGTAAACAATGATCTCCACACAGCAGGGGGCGCTCTCACCCTCCAAATCACATGACTTAGAATCTGCGGACAAATAGTATCGATTTCTATATTGGTGGTTGTTCCACCAACTATTTTGTTGTGTTTGTTTCTATATTTGTTACTGAACCTGGTGGTTATTTATCACAAAGGAGGAGGAGGAGACCGGGGGCAGAGGGGAGGATCATCGGGACGGTGACCCAGTTCACCCAAAACCCCGAGGACCAAAGGATGGAACCAGGGACACGAAAACCTCACATCCAGTTTGTGTTTCCTCTCCCGGTGGAACACGGCAGACTCAGAGAGTGCGCGCGCGTGTGTGCACGAGAGAGAGAGAGAGAGAGAGAGAGAGAGAGAGAGAGAGAGAGAGAGGAAGGAAGAGGGAGGGATTGAAAGAGGAAAGTAGATAGGAGCAAGAGTTTTAGTTGTCTGAGCATCTACATATCTAGCGAAGAAGAAGAAGAAGAAGAATGTGGATGTATGGTACCTGATAAAGACCTTTAAAGCTCAGTAGAAGAAGAGAGGAGGAGGACAGGGAAGAGGGGAACGAGAGGAGGATAACGTTGTGTTTTCTACCGGGACAGAAGGAGCAGCAGGAATGTTGCCGGTGAGTTTCCGTTGGTGACGTGAACCCAACTTAACCTACTTCACTTCATCATGTCGTCTTCACTCACACATGCCGAACCACCTCAGAGCTAGCTAACGTCTTTACCGCCGAGGAGTTACCTGCTGTCAGCTGGGATTTAGGAAGGTTGTGAACACGTTTTATACTTTCTCCAGATACAATACTACAACTAAAAGACATTTCCCTAAATAACGGACAGGAACAGGGGGGCGCGTGAAACTTTTCCCCCCTCGAAAGAGTGATTTCTATTCTCAGAAAAGGCACATTAGACAAGAAGCGTTGCAGTAATGTGTAGTAAGTGGACAAAGAAGCTAACGTTTCTACACTAATTAAACACCGGGGTGTGTAATCATTGTCTGGGCTGGACCAATTCGCCACATTTAAACGGTTCAAAACCGGAAGTTGCGCGCTCTGCGTTAAAAATGGAAACTTAACTAAACTTTTTAAAGTGAGCTTTGGAGGAAGCCAAGTGTGCAAAGGATGTACACTTTAATAAGTATCCCTTAAAAAAAATTGTAAAAAAATAAGTTAAATGTCCTAGACTTTGAAAACTGCATGATACCCTGAAAAAGTGGTCAGGTATATGACAAGTATGCTATTTTGTTAGTTTTTGTCGTAATTATAGATAGACGACCTTACATACATACTTTACATATACCTATTTTTTTCTGGCAAAGAATATATGCATTTGTGGTTTTCACTTTTGTTGCATTACTCACTAAAGGATACATTCACTTTTATAATGAGGCTTTTATTTTGAAGGATCCAATCAGAAGTCTTACTGAGAGAGAGAGAGAGAGAGAGAAAGAGAGAGAGTGCAGTGAAATTGCTCATCCATAATTGGTGGAAACATTTTCATATTTGGCTTTGGAGAGATGCATAGAAATGCATTCATGCACGATTGATCAGCCCAAATACTGAACAAATACTAGAACAATATTAAAATGTCGCGTGCATGCATTTCATGAAGTTTCTTTGATGCATGATACGTTTCTGGTGAGTATGAAACGGTAGATGGGAAGATGTTTGTCACATACATGGAGGCTAAAGTTTGAAAGTCGTAACAGTTTATTGTAAAAATCAGTTTGCACCATTCTCAATCATCAGAGAGTTAAATAAAAAATTCCTGCTTTCTTCCTTTCTCAATCTTCCTCTCTCTTCATTGCTCGCTTTTTTTCTCCCTCTCTCTCTCTCTGTCTCTCTCTCTCACACACACACACAGGAAAAACACTACACTGCTTTGTGGCTGGCCAGGGCTGCTGTCATCTTCGGACAATACACTGAAGATATAGAGATGTGTTTACTGAGGAGAGAGAGAGATAGGGAGACAGATAACCCTTCTACCTTGACCTTTGACCTCATCCTGCATGTTTTTTATCTGGTTCAGACGAGTTTGTTTGTAGAAAAGCTTTCAAGAAAGTCCATGAAGTGGACACAAACGATCCAGAGGGACACACGCAGTGAGATGCACTGTATACTGTATTACTCAGAAGTGTCGGGATTGTTTTCTTTCTCAATGAGTTGGAAGGTCGTGCTTCACCGGTCACATGCGGTTCCTATAGAGACGGCACAGTGTGTGTGTGTGTGTGTGTGTGTGTCTGGGGTGTGGGCAGTGGGAGCTGGGGGTGCCTGAAAAGCACCAAATCACCTCCAGCTGTCACTGTGTTCCGCTGTGTCTCACACACACACACACACACACACACACACACACACACACACACACACACACACACACACACACACACACACACACAGAGACACAATGGGGAAAGCTGGTCTTCGGGATTTCTTTCGCTCCACACTTCTTGTTTATATTGAAAACTCTAAGCTTCAAATGCATTTCTGTCTTTTTTCTTTATTCTGCGGTCGGAGACAAACACCCAGGGAACAGCGATGTGTTTGTTGTTATGCAGACGTGAGACTCACATTCACTTCTTCTTATGAAGCGCAGTTGTAAGGCGATACACTGGAGACTCTTATTAGCAGGTGTTACTTGAAGCTGACAGCGAGGCCGAGCTATTTTCTCCCCGACGTGCAATACTTTCCTAATTCTGGTTGATGCACTGCATGAAAATAGAACGTCTTCATGTGTGGTTCATAAATGGCAGCCGTTTCTACCACTCCCACACTCGCTGCTCTGCCCTTCCATGATGCATCATTAGAAATGTCCCCGAGATCAAATTAAAGATTACGTGGGCTTCCACCAGCTGCTCTCCAACAATGTCCTCGATTATTTTGATTTAAGACCAAAGAGAGTTCAGGTGCAGCCCAGGATCGCGGAGGATGAGATACGATTTATTTTAAGGGACTTCAACAAAGCACGTGGGAAGAGTCGGGATAATTAGGAGAAAGAATAATAACTTTATTTTTATGGCACCTTTTAAAAATAGAGTTTACAAAGTGCTCTACAGAGAATCAAGGATAAAAAACTGGAACGGTAAAATACAAAAAAAGAACAACAGACAAACTGCATAAAAGGACGACATCGCTTAAAAGCAGTTCTTTAAAAATGTGTTTTAAGAAGTGATTTAAAAACAGCCTCACACATATGAACAGTTAGACAGACGGAGCAGGCTACATCTATTTCACTTCCAGGAGGATAACTCTCCTTGATTGGTTGGCACAGCAGGTATAAGCTCGCCATCGTCATTTAAAATGATTTACTGGCACACATAAAAAGAGAAGGCTTCAGTGACCTGCATTCAATCACATCTATTACATAATTCACATTACCAAAAAAACATGTAGATACACTACCGTTCAAAAGTTTGGGGTCACTTAGAAATGTCTATATTTTTCAAAGAAAAGCACTGTTTTTTCAATAAAGATAACATTAATCAAAAATACACTCTCTACATTGTTAATGTGGTAAATGACTCTTCTCGGTGGAAACGTCTGGTTTCTAATGAAATATCTCCATAGGTGTATAGAGGCCCATTTCCATCAACTATCACTCCAGTGTTCTAATGGTACATTGTGTTTGCTAATCGCCTTAGAAGACTAATGTCTGATTAGAAAACCCTTGTGCAATTATGTTAGCACAGCTGAAAACAGTTATGCTGGTGATATAAGCTATACAACTGGCCTTCCTTTGAGCTTGAAGTTTGAAGAACCAAATTAATACTTCAAATATTAATCATTATTTCTAACCTTGTCAATGTCTTGACTATATTTTCTATTCAATTTTCAATTCATTTGATAAATAAAAGTGAGTTTTCATGGAAGACACGAAATTGTCTGGATGACCCCAAACTTTTGAACGGTAGTGTATATATATACATGTTTACTTCACTTCACTACAATCCACCGACTAGGCCCGCGCTCAGAGTTTACTTTTTAAATTCGAAGACGAAGCACACACTTTGCGATAAGAAAATTAAACAAAGTTATCTGTGTGAAAACCACAGCTCCCTAGAACTTGTGCCATGCAGTTTAATCGTAACATGTTTGGGTTTTTATCTGTAAAACTCTCTCCACCACATTTGGAAACCTCTGCTGTCTGAGGAATCTAAACATCTGGTGTGAGGTCCTTTCTTACTCTTTGATATTTCTTTGTTCCACGGTCAACAGGCTTTCGAACGGGCTTTTCTTCTGACATCTGGAACAGAACCTGTGTGTTTTGGTGTGACTTCAGCCCTCGACACAGTTGTCCTTTCAGTGTGCAGCTGGTGCGGCTGATGAGCGCGGCGCCATGCCCATGTGACCTCTCAAGCGCTTCGAGTCGCCGAACCGAGACGCACACATTCACACCGGTCAGCTGACCTTATCTTACCGCATACAGACCAAGCAAAAAGGTTCAAAATCTGGACGTGAAACTGATTTTACTGTTTGAAGCCAATGTGTTAGTGTGTGTGTGTTTGTGTGTGTGTGTGTGTGTGTGTGTGTGCGCGCATATGTGTGTGTCCGTGTATGTGTGAATCTGACTATCTCTGTGACAGTATAGTGTTGTTCTGTCTGGTGTAAGTGGAATGCAGTACTGTCCCTTTGCAAGAACTTGGAAGAACATTTTGTTTATAAAAATCTCAGTTCTTGTGGAGACACACACACACTCACACACACACACACACACACACACTCTTACGAGGCAGGACCTCTTATCTTCCTCCAAGTGCTGTGAGAATAAATGTGGCATCGCAGACAGGGCTTTGACCATTTAAAACAAAACACTGCTCCTCTCAAATAAGCTCATATTACTCTTGTGATATGAATCTAATGATCCATTTTCACACAGCCCCTAAATTGTCTGATGATTCCCAAAATGGGCATTTTTTCTTCTTCTTCTCCATCTGATTTGTGACGCGCTTCATGTAAAGGGTCACAGTTCAGTGTGCCGTCTCCTAGCAGCCGCTTCAAAGGATTGCGGGACATAAATATCAGTCAGATAAGTAATCTGCGACTGAAGATTTACAATTGGGTGTCTGTGTGTGTGTTTGTGTTTGTGTACGTGTGTGTGTGTGTGTGTGTGTGTGTGAGCATAAACGACCAAGAGGGAGAAGAGCAAAGAAAAAGATAGTTTAGGACGTTCTTTTTTATTGTTGTTGTATTGTTTAGTGAGGTAATGTTGACATGATGTAACGTGTCTTCTGCTTCTTCTTCGATCTGTTTCCTGCGCCGCTCTATCTACTGATTTTTTTCTACTGATGTTTCTGTTTGGAGCACATGCACCAAACATGTGACCTTGTGTGGACAAATGTATGCGTATGTGTGTGTGACAGAGAGCTTTGCTGCCAATGTACCTCATGTGTCCTTTGTGTGTGTGTGTGTGTGTGTGTGTTTCAGTGCAGTCATGCTGCAGTATATCAGTGTAGCCTCTCTAATCTGTCCCCTCCAGCGTTTCCACGGCTGCTTCTGGACAGCCTCACTCCGCACCATAACCAAGCAACACACGCCGCAAATATTATTTTCTTTCCAAAACTCTCAAGCGAGCTATCTTTAACCTTCTTGACCCTCACCAGTCTGGATTCAAGGCCGGCCACTCAACAGAGACTGCCCTCCTTGCTGTCTCTGAGCAGCTTCACACTGCTAGAGCAGCCTCTCTCTCCTCTGTCCTTATCCTTAACACTGCTAGCCTCTCTCTTCTCTGTCCTTATCCTTCTAGACCTTTCTGCAGCATTTGACACCGTGAACCACCAGATCCTAATCTCTTCTCTTCAGGACCTGGGTATCTCAGGCACTGCACTCGCCCTTTTCTCTTCCTACCTCAACGACCGCACTTAGCGGGTAACTTGGAGAGGATCTGTGTCTGATCCTTGTCCTCTCACTACTGGGGTTCCTCAAGGCTCCGTCCTGGGTCCCCTCCTCTTCTCTCTGTACACTAATTCTCTCTGCTCAGTCATTCGCTCGCATGGCTTTTCCTATCATATCTATGCCGATGACACCCAACTGATCCTCTCGTTTCCCCAATCTGAAACACAGATAGCGGCACGAATATCTGCCTGACTGACTCTCTGTTGATGTCAGCACACCACCTGAAACTCAACCCTGATAAAACTGAACTACTTTTCCTTCCAGGGAAAGGCTCTCCCACCCACGACCCGACGACCACTTTCAACAAGTCTCTCCATCTTCCGCCGCAAACTCAAAACACATCTTTTCTGACTATACCTTGAAAAGAACTAATTAGCACTTCATTGGCACTTGAATGGCACTGACTTATGGTATTACTCATGGCATTATTTATGGTATTACTTATGGTATAACTTATATTATCACTTATGGTACTACTCATGGCATTATTTATGGTATTACTTATGGTATTACTTATATTATCACTTATGGTACTACTCATGGTATTACTTATGGTACTACTCATAGTATTACTTATGTTATTACTTACGGTATTACTTATGGTATTTTGGCTTTCTTGAACAAACTACTATCTCGATTCTTGTTCTGAGTTTGTACTCATGGTTGATTTACTTATTGTAAGTCGTTTGGATAAAAACGTCTGCTAAATGCCAATATTTGTATTATAACATTAATCCTGCCATTGTTTGGAAGATGACAAAGTCACATTTTCAGGATTCTTTTCAAAGTCAATACTGGTGCCTGTCATTCAAAATACTGTTACATGTTTTACAGTAATTGTCCGCGAAACATACATAATTGAATTATTTTGTACGAACTGTTAAAGTACAGTTAAAATTTAGTGAGAAGTTCTGCTTATTGTTTTCCTCAAACTATAATCATCAGGTATAATTATGACAAAATGACATTCAAATAAAAAGCTTACAAATCACAAGTATGCAAGTAGAAGTTAAACAAAGTACTTCAATATGTTCCGGTATTGTGTATATTATTGATCTTGTAAGTGAGAGTGTTGGTCTTGACCCTAAGTGACCCGGCCGGCTCCAGCCCTGCTGGACTCGGAGCTAAAGTAAAAATGTTTTGGCATCAAAGCGTCCGGGAGTTGGCACATGCTCAAACTAATCAATAAGTCAGTTGTGTAGTAATGTAGCATTGCAAATATACCGCTTACATTAACTACAAATAAATAAATAATAAATAAGTGGATACAAAATATGGCAAGATATGAGCATGAAAACAAAATATATTCACAACATGTACACAGTTTATATGACACAAGCTGATCTGATAATACCGCCATCTTAACCGTTTCATTACTCCATCGTGATACGTGAGAAATATTTAAAGTTTTTAGTAAACTGAGTTACTTGGTACACCTCTATAATGGCAAAACCACTAAAGGATTACATTCAAGGCTGATGGGTCAAATCCTCCCACCATACTCAAACCACTTTCAATGTCACGCCCGACTTCTAACAATAAGAACAGAAGCACCTCCGTCGTATGAGAGGCGGATGGTGTTCATGGACCACATCATCTTTCTAATAAAAAGCAATATCAGTTCAATATCACTGTCCACTCCCACCAACATCCATGAAAAGTGTCCAGATCCTCTTTAAAAAAACAACTCCTCCTCACCCTCTCTCCCTCTCCTCATATTCACTGAAAGGCGACTCCCTCCCTCCCTCCCTCCCTCCCTCCCTCCCTTACTGACACACGCTCTCATATTTGTATTCCGTCCCCTTGCACTTTGACATTCGCTCATTTCAAACACACTCTCGCCCTCCAGAGACACCCCTTTTCTCTATCGGCAGCACTGAATGGCTATCGATACCAAACACACACACACACACACACTACTGTGTGTGTTTCGTTGGCCGATGGTTCTCCGATGAAGCGTTTCTTTGGCTTGCTGTTGGAGCGACTCGTGATTGTGTCTAAGAACCTCAAACTGAGTCAGTGCAGGAAACGGAAGAAGAAGGAGGAGAAGGAGGAGAAGCTCAGAACCAGGAGCAACACACCGCCGGTGAGCTTGACTATACTTTACCACCAAAGGAGTGGTCACTCTGACATTTGGTGAGCTTGCTGTTGTGCAGCATTAGGCTGGGGCCACCGTGCCATCCCGCAAGCCCCGCCTCTGAAAAGGACAAAAAACCCTGTGTTGAAATTGCCCCGGAGAAACTCAGAAAATGAGCACTGATGTGTTTTTTTGCAGCAACACACCAACTAAAGGAAGACCAGGCTGTTTGTCCCTCTCGCCTACGCAGAGGCTCCGACAGTCCGACTCCATCTCTCCCTCGCGAAGGCCTAAAATAGCCAGAGTCTCTCCATTCAGCACCAGGGTCAATTTAGGAAACACGACTTCATCGGCCCGTGCGTGTGTGTGTGTTAGTGTGTGTGTGTTATTACCTTCGCATTGAAAATGCGGAAAGTTATGTTTTGATCGCCGTGTATTTATTTATTTATATATTTGTATGCGTGTTACTCGCATAACTCAAAAAGTATTAAACCGAATTTCATGAAATTTGGTGGGATGATTGGTTATTATCCGGGGACCATTTGATTAGATTTTGGTATCGATCGGGTCAAAGGTCAAGGTCATGAAAAGGTCAAAATCTTCTTTTTACCATAGCGCGGTACATTTTTATCCAATTGGCATGCAACTAATGCCAAAATGTTCATAATTCAATGCCCAATCTTGTGATATGCGAAGGTATGCGCTCTACCGAGTGCCCATTCTAGTTTCTTTGTGAGTCCTGTCCATTGATAAATAAACAGAAATAAGTTGTGCACGATGCTCAAAATGACCTATATAGTCTGATCTATGTATATAGAGGGTTACTTCGGGCAGGAGACAGTATTGTAATCTACACTGTCGTGGCCGTATTGAAAGAGCTGCTTCAGTGAGGGTCCTGGTACTGAGCCGTGATGTGCTGGGACACTTGAACTGAGCCTTCTTATTATAACAACTGTAGTTCTCTTTGATTAAAAAGTCTAAATGCTGTGAACATGGTCAACTAACATGAGGAAAATCATCATTTCACGACAATCGCATTTAATTAATTGTGTGTATTGTGTTGGCTTTTTAGTCCGCAATATTATTGAGTCGTAGTAATGTGAAAGCGTATCTTACAAAGCAGCTCAGTAGCGGTACAAAAGGTGCACTGCAGGGGTGGAAACCAGAGGCGGACCCCCCTGGCCCCGACAGATTCTGCACTGGACCCCAAAAATGCCCCAAATAATGAGGCCTGCTCCTTGCATGTGTTTGCTCAGGAGAATGAGAAGCAACATGTGGAGTGTAAAGCGCTGTGTGAATGCAGTCCCAATGTAACATGTCACAGGGAGTCCAGTCCAGTGATCTCAGATCTCAGGTCAGAACCACCCCCCCCCCCATTTAAAAAATATCTATTAAAAAAAATCTAGCAACTTATTTCTCTTCCGCAGAACTAAACGTTTCCTGGGTTTGACACCGTCGTTGGAAAATGTTAAGAAAAACTAACAAGTGTTCAAGGGTGCAAAAAAAAGTATCCAACCGGAAAACTCGGCCCAGTGCTGCCAAGTCCAAAAGTTACTGAATCTAGCTAGAAAGTCGCCAAGTTGGCAACACTGAAAGACTCCAGGCCTCCCCTCCAAAGCCTCCCAGCCAAAGCTCTCATTACAGACACAACAACACACATGTCTGTTGTCACTGTGAGTGTACCAGATATCAGGACAGCACCAAATGAGCGCGTGTTGCATTTACAGCTACAATTTTGGGATTGCGCTTGAAGGAGAATTAGGAGGATCTTGTTACTTGCTATCTGCCTACAATTTGGAGAAAAAACACACCAATGTTTTTGATTATATAAAACATCCTTTCATCTCTGGCAGCGGCCCTGCGGGGAAACAAATGCTGTTTCCTGCCATGTAAAACAGAAACACTCCAGCCCTCAGGAGGCCTCGGTTAGCCACGCTTTAAATGATTTGTAGACTTGTGAAACTCCTGCTGGGTCTGCAGGGTTTTTGTGCGCTCGCGTGTGTGTGTCTAATCCAAGCTTAAGTGAATGTGTGTCCACTCTGTCCGTCTGCATGCAAACAGAGATTACTTAACATGATCTAGGACAGGTGTATGGACGACTGTGGATTACTGTCCAGTGTATATTTAACATGTTTGGGGGGGGGGGGGGAGGCCCCATTGAATAAAAGTGTATCTGTACGTCTGCCTGGCTGCTCCTATCCCAGATTACCTTAAATTGATCCTTCGACTGCCGACTGACTATCTGACGTGACATCACCAGTGACACTGGCGATAACGCAGGATGTCCTTTTTCTGATTGCTGTTTTAATCTCTCGGTTCAGGATTTGATAACAATGATTTCAGAGGGGAAATCACATTACTACCCAGCTGATACTTTAAAGTCATTCATTGCTTTTTTTTCTCTCGAATTTATAAAAAAATACAAACCAAACATGAAGCTTTATTGTAATAACGTTGTCCTACCCTGTATTATTCTCAACTAAGTACATTTAAGACTTGGATTAACTTGATTTCTGCAGCGTACAGACTAAATGTGAAGAGACAAAATCCATCTAATTTTAATTGTATTGAATTTAGAGCAGGTTAAACCTTCATCCTGAGCCCTCTGTGTCCAAGCAGCTATTGATGGGTATTTATAGTCGTGATCGATGTGTTGTCCGATGGATGGCTGCGTCTCGTTACCAGCGGCAGCCATCGGTCCGCTTCTTTCGTCTTCTCATCACGTTACAGTAACATTTTGTATTCTCGGATGTCTTGAAGATTCAATTAGATTTTAAGTCACGTCTGCAGCTCAGGTTTCTTTGCCTTAAACCTCCTGGATTTAAAAGGCTCCAGATTGTATTGAATGCGGTGTCTGTTGGTCTCTGTGTGTGTCGGGGTTTATTTGAGCTAATCTTGAAGCGTTCAGTTTTCCACTAAAATAAGACTAGGGCTGAGTAATGTATCCGTAGTTATAATTAACGATGTGTTTAATTGCTTATTTAACCAATAGTTAGCCAAGTTATTCAATTATGTGATTCCAATCAGTAACCGATGAGAAATACATCATCCATCAGGTCCGTGTTCCCGAAAAAGGTAAGGGAACGTTGCGCTGTTTCACGACATTTGACACCTTTGTTTCCGTGGTTACAGGTGATCCTGACGGTTTACCTCAATGACACCCAGCAGATGCTAACTGAGGTCCCTGTTACTCCGGCAACCAGAGTGATTGACGTTGTCGAATACTGCAAAGAGGCCGGGGAGGGGGAGTGTCACCTCGCGGAGGTATGGAGTGGGCATGGTGAGTCCACCCGTCTACTAACTACACCCTTCTGTACATCTACACATGTCAGTTAGTCAAATGTAAAACTGTTGAGCGTTTGCAAAACAATCAAACTAAGGAATGATGACAGGCAAGAACAATTAAGAGAGGCAAAATGTGATCTTCAGAAAGACTCCGTCTATGCAGGTGATAAACTATTGCAGGGTTCGTACGTCATGGAAAACCTGGAAAAGTCATGACATTTTAAAATGATTATTTCCAGGCCTGGAAAAGTAATGGAAAAAACTTAAATCCCAAAAGTTTTGGAAAAGTAATGGAAATTTGTTATATTCAATTTTCATTCATTTGAAATAATGAATATGTTTTTAAAAGAAAGACGCTCAAAATATAAGCGGGCATAAAAATGAACATTTATATAAATGTTTATTCTTTTAATCAAACTATTGTCTCTCATTCGTTTGTGTCATTTAAGGTTATTATACTGTATGCTTTGGAATTGTCATTGTTTGTTTAAATACTACATTTTCTCACATTTTCTAACTTGTTCATCGTATACACTGTGATTTCAGTTTGGTCATGGACATTTGGTTTAAAGTCATAGAAATATCTGAGTCAAAATGTGTAAGAACCCTGTATTGTATATACATTGTAGCCCCTGAGCTCATCTGAAGCTTGCCTGTAACTCACTATTCATAAGTATAGTTACGCAACAAGTCGCCAACAGACTGCTAGTCTATAACTAAGGAGAACTTAAAATGTCTTAAGTATAAACAAAAAAATAAATGTAAAAAATAGTTATATTTATTTCCTCCTGTTTTTATTTATTTATTTATACATTTATTTAAGCATTTATTTATTTATGTTTTCATTTATTTATTTATACATTTATGCATTCATGCATTTATTCCTGTATTTTTCCATGCATTTATTTATTTATATTTAAGACATTTTAAGTCCTCCATAGATAACTAGAAGGATTAAACTGATATGACTTTAATCTTGTTGTTTTTGTTGAACATTGATATGGGGAAGCATGAACCCACTGAAGCTCCATTAAATAAGTACAGTGATGATAATAAGTGTTGTTGTTCTGCTGTTTTTCTTAGTAGTGAGACGTGTATTTATACACAAACATCGTTCATCACAATGTCGATTACTAATATAATTACTATTGACGTCCTGTTGACCGTCTGTGTAGAACATTCACGTTTTGACATGATCTTGAATTAGATGACAGGAGATAATGACAGTGTGCCGTTGGCCTCTATCACCTGTAAACAAAGTCACCTCGAGAAATCAATAGAGAGCAGACTGAATACCGCACGCCATTGTAAAGGTGAATGGAGCGAGAGCTCAGAGCCACTGTGTCTATTAGCCACATTCAGTCAATCACAGCAGCGACCCGCACGACAACACGGGGTGTCTGTGCGGCGCTGTGGCGTGACCGCGCGGCCAGGAAGGCTATAAATGGCTCTAATCCTACGCTGTTTCTCAGAGGGCGACGCTGTGGAGCAGCCCGTCATAAATGGTGGTGTAAATTGTGTCGCCTGTGCAGCGAGAGGCCATGCCTCAAGGCCACAACCGGCCTCACCACCGGTGTGTGTGTGTGTGTGTGTGTGTGTGTGTGTATGTGTGTGTTTATTGTTAGCTATTTATTGATTTTTCTGTCAAGAATGCCACTGCTGGGTTTCTAAAAACACTAGAATACAATGACTTCATTATTTCAGACTGTCTGCTTTTATCATTAAAATAATAATTACAGACAATTGAAGAGTTTGATTTATAGATACAGAATACTAACAATACAGGTGGTTTGAACCCTTGTTTAGCCATTTGCACCATGGAGTAAGTTTAGAATAGGTAAACCTTATTTTAAGCATTTAGTTTTTATACAAGGTGAAATATATTAAATACTAAAGACCCAAAGATTTTGATACACATTTTCTCTGGACATATTTGGCATCTTTTGGGACTTTGAGATCTACAATTGTATTATCTGATGGTAATAATAATATTGTCCATGATAATTAATTAATTATTATATTATTTAAATACCTTCCCACGTGTTTTGTAATTGTAAATGTGAAAATGTGTTGAAAAAAACAGACCTTCACATTCAAGTATGCAATGGGCATATACATAATATATGTGTTTATTTTTATAACACAGTGACTTCTCTAGACAAAGCACAATAAGGCGCTCTGCAATAACCTGGCGATGGTTTTCTCGCCCTCTGTCTCCCCTCAGAGCGAGTTCTCCCTCAGGAGGTCTTATTGTTGGACCTGCTGCAGCAGTGGGGAGCCAGGAGGCCAGAGGTCAGCTTCTACCTCCGACACTGCCCCTCCTGGACACAAGGTACAGCAAAACAAACACACAACCACACACACACACACACACAATTCTACCCAGATGTCTCATCTGAATATATTCGCTGACTCAGCTACAGCTTACAAGAAGATTATTTTGTTCCCAGTATTGAGCACTGTGAACTCAAATGTAGAAATCTCGCAAACACGGAGAGCCAGTGGTGTGTATGTAGAGGTGAGGTCAGGGGTGAGGTCAGTAATTAGCCAGGTAAGATGATTAGTGTGACATAACATGGACAGGGTGAATCTGGGGGGGGCAGACGAGACCACAGAGAGCTCACTATAGATCCAGCATTAAGCTTTGATGCTAAACCAAAAGAGTCGCCATGAGTGGTCAGGGGAGGACATTTACTTTATTGTTGCCTCACTGACTGAAATCCAGGGGCACATTGGGGGCACTTTTTGAAACTTGTGAAATAACATTTAACCTTTGTTAAAAATAATAAATATACTTATTCAGGCTTATATGAGGCTTATACTATATGAGCAATTGTCATAAAAATGGCAATAATAAGACTATTAAGCAGAAGTCTACAGATTAAAGTGTTTAATTAGATTTTTTTTTTCACAAAAACATTTTCTTTCTTTCTTTGTGGTTATTTATTGTTATTACATTTTTTTAAACAACTTTTAACAATTATAACTTATTTCTTTGTTTTTTTTATAATTTAAAATTATATTTATTGATTTTTTGTTGTGTACTTATAGGCAATACAGACAGGACACACACAACAACACGCTATTAAATGATCGAAATTATGGGGTGATCCTAGTGATATTAGGGGCAAAATTATATTTCTTAGGGGCAGTTTTGCCCTTTGCCCTCCTGTATTTCCGACGCTGTGAGTGGTTCTTCTTTGAATGACGCATTATCGTGTGTAGTGTAGCTGTGGCAGTGTTTTTTGTTGTTGTTTCTGCTCCCCTAGACAACCTCACCACCTGCTGGCGCGTTCCCATTCCCCCTCAATTTATTAAAAACACAACTACCATTCATTAGAATCATTATGATATGCTCCTGAGCTGTGAAGTAAGAAATAAATTAATCACAACATTATTTTGGCCACATCTGAGTCAAAGAGACCGTTTAGGTTTCGATTTTTTGTGATAATATTTGAGCTTTAGGGCTCCAACTAAACACAATAATGTTTTTTTCTCTCATTCCCATCGAACGCTCTGTCGACAATGAGCCGATTTTTGGTCATATTTTTCCGATCCCTATGATTTGCCACCCAGTCACAGTTCGCGTGCCAGCAGATATGTAAACAGTTTAGGAGCAGCAGGGTGAGATCCAGATACAAATATAAGAAACTAAATACAAGAGAAAGTGCAGCTGTGGAGAGAAGATACTGCTCTGTTCCCGTTTCCAGCGCCAGACCGTAACACAGATGTGTTTTTGATGTGAAGGATTATTACTCAACACGCAGCAGTCGATGGCAGGTTGGAATAACCAAACAGCCAAAAATCTGCTGCCAACTTGTGTTTGTTTCCTCACCTATTCTCATGAAATAACTTTCTCAAACTAGCCACTATATTACCGTAATGCACTTGCCTTCACCCCGACTCATTTAACATCATCTGCCCTCTGCGGCTTATCGAAAGGGGCGTGTGGCGAAGACACTGCTTCCTCGTAGGAGCTGACTCTGCTACCTTCCAGATAATCAGCCAAAAGTTCGTATTGGGATGAAAACAGAGGTCATACAGACTCACCCCGACTAATGCTGTATTTCTAGCTGTTTACATACATGCTAATTCATCTGCTCAATTAATGTGCTGACTGCTCTATTGACGGGAGGTGAAATTTGGAGCTTGAGGATTATCCCACAGAAAGCCTGTCTGGTTTTAGTGGAATTAATAGGAATGATGCTATTTATAGATTACTCACAGAAAGGAAGATGGAGCTGCGTACAAAGAAGATGAGGCAGAGTTCAACTTGTATTTCCCATTCAACATTGAATTTGGTTTCATCTTTATCCAGTGGCACGACATAATAAATAAATAAATATATATATATAGCACTTCTTATTGCAACAACTTATCCTCTTTGTTTCAGGCAAGTTGCCAACAACTTTCTCTGCATCCTTAAGAGAGGCTGAATATAAACACACACACACACACACACACACACACACACACACACACACACACAGTAACGTGTACACAACACCAGAATACACTGTAGCACACTAAGACCAGAACCGACTGATGGGGAAAAATATCAAAATATGTTCCATTTATCTTTAAAAGGCCACAAGGCTCAACTCTCTCTAACCTTGTATCAATATTTAATGCTTAAACTTTCTGGTCATTGTTCATTTATAAGCAGGAAGTCCGCAGCCTCTGGAGCAGAGCTGGACCTCAGAGTCAACAGAGAGCGCTGATGACAAGGTAGGTGGAGACGCACACACACACACACACACACACACACACACACACACACACACACACACGCTGGAGCCGGGCTTGGCTGGGCTGAGGGTGCAGGAGAGGCCGTGTTATGCATCTCTAAGAAATTAAATATCAACATCCAGGTTCTATTCTGCATTATGTATTAAAGGATCTTCATACATGCGTCTCATGTTGATGGTAAAGTCCCGTACACAAATTTATCATTGTGTGAAAATGTGATAAAAATATGCATATATAGACATACTTACTATATACAGGACTGTCTCAGAAAATTAGAATATTGTGATGAAGTTCTTTATTTTCTGTAATGCAATTTTAAAAAACAAAAATGTCATGCATTCTGGATTCATTACAAATCAACTGAAATATTGCAAGCCTTTTATTCTTTTAATATTGCTGATTATGGCTTACAGCTTAAGAAAACTCTAAAATCCTATCTCATAAAGTAAAAAAAAAGATTTATAACAGCTGAGTGTTTGTCAAGGCTCAGGAAACCCTTGCAGGTGTTTCGAGTTAATTAGACAATTCAAGTGATTTGTTTAATACCCTATTAGTATACTTTTTCATGATATTCTAATATTTAGAGATAGGATATTTGAGTTTTCTTAAGCTGTAAGCCATAATCAGCAATATTAAAAGAATAAAAGGCTTGCAATATTTCAGTTGATTTGTAATGAATCCAGAATGCATGACATTTTTGTATTTTTAATTGCATTGCAGAAAATAAAGAACTTCATCACAATATTCTAATTTTCTGAGACAGTCCTGTATATATATATTTGTGTGTTACTGTTTAGATATATGTGAATATATATTTAGAGATCAGATTTACCAAATACAATTCTCTAAAGCTAAAGGTCCGTTATCTTTAGCCTTTAAAGTACAATATTTATTTAACCCTCTTTCACTTATAGCTGCACATGCAAATACTTTTTAAAAGAATACTTTAGCTTAGCATAGCTTAGCATAAAGACTGGAAACTAGCCTAGCTCGGTCCAAATGTATTTAAAAAAATCCCACCATCGAAAAAAACCCCAGCTGTTATTTCACTGACACCGTTTCTGGAAGTTCCTATAATATCAGCTTCTGCTTGGGATTTTTTGGCGGACTTGAAATATGAAGTGTACCGAGCTTAATGTTAAACTCGACTCATTTAATGCAGCGAATGGTGCTCCGACGTTTAAATGGTCGTTGCGTGCGTGTGTGAGTATCCGCATTCATACAGCGCGACGCATTTGCACGTCTGTTTGTATGTGTAGTCTAGCGGATTAGCCCCCGGATTAGTGACAGTGATGATTAGAGTCATCTCCCAGTACACACACACACACACACACACACACACAATAGTGTGTACAGAGAGTATATTTACTGTCTTCACAGACAGAGATAAAATAGGAATTAGCCGTTTTGTCCCTCGCCCGTCTTCTTGTCGTTAGCTAGCCGTGTTTTGTTTTGCTCGCTCCATCCTGTCATCTTCTCTGCAAAATAATGAGTCATGTGGTAAAAAGAGCAGCTGACCTCACGCTGGCAGCTTTTTCATTTGTCACGAATGGCTATTTTCAACCGTGGCAGCGATTGTATTCAACCCCAGACGAGACTGTTTTTGTGCCCGTCGGTTCGGCCTCGGTCGGCCTGTCACCGACCGCGTGTCCGTGCTGGGCAGCCTGCGGGTTAGTGTGTGTGTGTGTGTGTGTCGGTCAGTCAGTGAAGGTAGGATTAGCTTGGTCCCATGACATAACCAGGCTAAGAGGATTGTTAACTAGCCAAACAGCTCCTCCTCCTCCTCCTCCCTCTCCTCTTCCTCTCACCTCGCACACTCCTTCACGGTCGCCTTGAGGTATCCGTCTTCCTCGATCCGCTGCCTTTAAACATTTGTTTGAAAGGCCAAACAGAGAGTTTTAGACAAGCCAGCGTTGAGGGTGAGTTCTGGAAATGTGTTTCCCTTCTGTGTGTGTGTGTGTGTCTACCCACCTTCCACTCTTTTGCTTTCTTCTCCCATCAGCTTGTCGTACATAATAGAACGCTTGAAAAACAGGAAGTGGGAGTGAATCCAGCGGTGGCTTTGAAATGTGTCTTCGTGTGTGTCAGCGGGCCTTACTTTTCCCCCCTTCTTAAGTTTTTGAAAGTCGTTCTCTCACTTTGTTCACGATCCAAACTACACAACACACACTCGCACACATTGGCAGACAAGGCCGTTTGTCTGTGTGTCGTGGCGTTTCTGTGTGTGTGTGTGTGTGTGTGTTTGTGTCACACAATCAGAGCACAGTGTGTGTTCCGGTCAGTGTGGTTTGAGGTGTGGCGTCTTTTGGCCATTTGTGTTTGGCCTTGTCGGCGTTATTTTCTCTCCGCGTGTGTGTTTCTTAGGGTTGTGGACTCCAAGTCAGGGTGGGACACTTGGCAACACATATATATATAATCATATCCAAGAGCTCTCACTGACGCTGACTGAGGCAGTTTGCACCGCTCTCTGTAGCGTGCTGGCACACACACACACACACACACACACACACACACACACACACACACACACACACACACACAGACGCGTCAGATGATGTTTCCTCCCACAGAATGATGTCAACATCACAGCGATGACAAGCGTGTGTGTGTGAGAGAAACGTATCGTTAAAGTGTGCAGCAGTTTGAAATGTTTTATTTCACTCGTGCCGAGGTGAGTGACGAAGAACTCGTCTTCAATATCACTGAATGGGAAACCCGGCTGTGTTGATGTCATTGTTTTCTTCAAACAGGTAGCAGGGATAGTTATGCGATAACCTCGACTCAGGCACTCGGATCCCGAGGTGTGACTAAAGTTCACTTTGCTAATGCTGTGATGGCAGTCGGACGCTATTCATACATCCAGAATATTTTAAATCATGCCGTGGTTGTCGGAAAATCCCCGTTTGGATGAACTGGGTAGGAACCCCTGATTTAAAGTAAAATCTTGTTTTTCTTTCCTAAATCCTGCCGACGGCCTTTACTGCTTCTGCCCGGGGAGGAAACAGCGGCCGGCCGCCCCGCCGCGTGAACCTCTGGGTCACCGGAGCGGTTCGGCCCGGGGGGCCGCAGGAACGTCTGAAGGCTGTTATTGCAGATTAAGGATGAATATTTCTACTGGAGGCGTACAGCAGATGGGAAGGGGATGGGCTTCGTTACTGTGATCAGAACAACGTGTCTGTGTTTGCCTGTGTGTGGGTGTGTGTGGGTGTGCACGTGTGTGTGTGTGTCTCTTAAATGTGTGCATACACACTGTTCGGAAATATAATACTTGCACACTGAGAAGGTAAAAAAATCCCCACGTGCTTCTGATTATATCCGTGATTGCAAAAGACCAACAACAGCTGCACGAGGCGCTCGTGGTGACATCACAGTGCCGTTGCTCTGAGGATCGCTCGCCACAGTTCTGACAACTTGATAATCTATTGACACATATATACGGTGGCCAGTAGTTGCATTTAATATTAAAGCACCCAGTAGGACTTCCTGAGCCAAACTCACGGGTTGTTCTGAACCTTGCTTTGCGTTCATCCCGAATAAACCCCCGGCAGCGAGTCTCTCTGCAGGCTGAATGCATGGCATCGGTCCCGCTGAGATACAGAGGGGACAGTGTGGGGGACGTTTCTGTGTCACATGGTCTGTTCCTGACACAACTGGTGAAGGCTGTACGTACCAGTGCTGCCGGACCAGTCGGAGCCCGGAGTCTGCTGCCCCAGTTATCACGAAAGTAGCCCGTTTTTGAATTGGAGAGGATTTATAAATTAACTTATCTGTGGGATTTGATGATACAAACGCCCATTTGTCACTGTATCAATAGACGACTCACTCATATATCCATATTCGGGTATGCTCTGTGGCTGCAAGAGATGTGGCTCCTCTGAGCCTCTAATACGAGTGCTTTAAAAACCACAGCAGTGATCAGAAGACGCGCTCTCCTGCGTCTCCTGGTCAAAGCCCGTTATTATGTTTAAAGTTATCCAAGTCAATCAATCGAAAGTCTCGGGTAACATTGCGTCAAACACTGAAACGGTCGTGAGTTGGAAGCTTTTATGAGGATTAATCCCCGGAGGCCGAGCCCACCTGAGTCAGTGCCCGCTTCATGCTTCATGCTTCTTCTTCTTCTTCTTCTTCTTCTTCTTCTTAAAGTCGCGACCGATACGACGGCAGCAGCGGTGTCCTTTACGATTTCGATGCACGGCTGACATTAACATTTAATCAAGAAGAAATCACGAGGAGCCCAAATGATCCGTATCAATCAGATCAAAAGAAGAGTTTCAAAAAATTTCGAGAAGATTTTCCAATCTGGCTAAACCAAACTTAACTCTGCGAAGGTCTCATCGTGTTTCACATGTATGCAAGAAATATGAAATATGAAGTCCATCTTTTGAGCCATTAGATTAATGAAACGCGGACATCCCGCTGTGAAACCAGTGAAGCGACCAAACAAGTTACAAGTTTGGCGGAAGCGACTAAAAAGGCTTCCTAAAAAACACATCCAGAACACGTCTTATTGTCAATATGCAAAGTGCAAAGTCATCCCTCATCAATATGAATGTTTCACAGATTGCTGCACCCGGAACAGCAGCACTGGCAAAAATGACCATCTGCTTTCACTGCTGGATGTGTGTGTGTGTGTGTGTGTGTGTGTTTTTCTATCTGTGTGAGACAGATGTGTGTCTGTTTCACAGAGTGACGCAGCAGTCACATGACACTGTGTATTTGTGTGTGTGTGTGTGTGTGTGTTGCAGACAGTGCAAAAAGAGGAGCACAATATGACGCTGCAGCAGTCAGCTGTTATTCCACTGTGTGTCCGAGTGTGCGCACACATGCGCGTGTGTCGCCGCTCAAGCCCGGTGGGGAACGTATGCCGCTAATCTACCAATGCGGCCAACGGCTTCATCATCACCATCATCTTCTTCATAACACACATCTGGAGCATCTGGGAGGTTGAGTGAGAGCCACTGCCCTTATCGGGGCTGCGGTGCAGTGATTTCCCTTTCTGGGGGAAAGTAGGAAAAAGAAAGGAGGGAGGTGTGAGGCGGGGGGGGGGGGGGGGGGGAGAGAGAAGGGGATGTCGCTGCAGCAAAAAGCCAGCCGCAGATGGATGACACGGGTGGAGAGATTTAGAGATGAAGGAATGCAGATTTAGAAAGAGGATTAAGAAGGACGGAGAAGGTGAAGGGGGGAGGGGGATACAGAGACATGATGGGAGGTGTAAGAAGGTCTGGAGAGATGGAAGGATAGAAACAGACTTTAAAAAAAGGAATGGGGTGATGACCCACCCTGTAAATGTTTGTTTACTTTAGTAATTGAACGCAGTGTCACACTAATGGGCTTTACACATCACGTGAGAGCACACCAATGCTGGAGAGAGTTTGTATGAGAGAGAGAGAGGGAGGGAGAGAGAGAGAGGAAGAGGTGGGAGCGTTAGGGCTGAGCGAGAGGGAGAGAGGGAGAGAGAGAGGGAGAGTGTGTCGTAAATCCCAGCACATCAGCGACGAGAAGGGAAAGTTGTGATCAGGACCTCGTCTCTCGTTCCTCCCGCGCCGAGCTCCTCTGGCGGCGCCGGCAGTCACGAAAAACAACCCACGAAAAAACGGGCGTCCGGCGTCTCTCCGCGAGGATGGAGTGGAACGAGGTGGATTTGGTGCAGGAGTTTACTGTTGGAGGACAATGCAGCAAAATTAAAGTGCGCTCCTGCAGGATCACATGGGACAGCATGCAGGTAAACACACACACACACACAGGGGGGGCTGGCGGGGGACCGCATGTTAACGTCAGCCCCCCCGGAGCACCGTGTGTGTGTGTGTGTGTGTGTGTGTGTGTGTGTGTGTTGACAGCATGCACGCGGCGGAATGAATGACACCGTTATAAAGGGGTCCGGCTAAATTGTTAACTTATTTTTCTGTAGCCGTAGGAGGCATTTCATCATTGGAGGGATTTAGGAAGACGCACATGTCACACTGCTGACCGAACGGCTCGGGCAGTCACGTGATCTTTATTCATTCTGGGTTATTGTATCTACATATTCTTTTAAATGTTTGATTTTTAGACCTGTAAAATGCAGTTTTGAAAGCTCAGAATCAGTTTACTCTCTTTTCTTTAACGCATCGTGTGCAATTAAAAGGAAGCAAAAAGAAACACCACCATCATTTGTTATCTTACAAGCAACTAAATGTGAAATTTAGTCACTACTTTATCATTGTAGTGTTGAACATATGCACAATTCCCACATCCAGTCGCACACTATTCAACACTCTGCCAACGTACTAAAATAAGTTGATAAGAACTATTTAGCTTTAATGTAATTATCAAATGTCTATCCTCTGTTATATTGTATTTCATTGTTGGTTGTTCTGTTTGGGCAACAACGCTTGTTTACCAATAAAGTGTATTGAATTAAATAGAAATGTCACTGAATTCATAGCTTTCCGATACTTCATTTGGAAAACCATCTTTCTGAATGTATGTGGTATGTATTCCTTATACAAAGTGTATAAATGTGTTTCCTGCATAATGTGCTTTTCGGCTTTGCACATTCAGAAAGGAAATTTAGTTCAATATTATTCTTGACTATAACAAAATTAAGAATCAAGTATAGTCAAAATAAATCCTGTCTGCTAAATTCAAGTTTCAAGAAAATTCAAACATCTGGGCAACTGAGGAGGATCTCAGATTAGATTATTTTAGACTAGATATTCCTTTATTAGTCCCACAGTGAGGAAATTGCAGGATCACAGCAGCGGAAGCACATTAGAGCATTAATAAAAGATACAAATAAAATGCAGAATATAATAACAATATTAAATGTACAGAGGAATACAATATATATATATAAGGTACTGATTAAAGTGAATTGTCAGCAGGTTAAAGTGTCCAGGATAACCTGTGAGCCAGATGTGTAGCTCCAAGGTTCAGGAACTTTAATTTTTTTAATTTTAATTGGATATATTTTTATGAGTTTTGGACACATAAATTCACCTCAATGTTTTTCAAAATAAAACATTTCAATGTTATTCAGTTAAAATGTCAGCTTTCAGTATTCCATAGCATTCAATCTTTGCAATTACATGTCCAACCCCTTATCCAATTCTAATTATGCACTTCCATACATGTACATTCAGGTTTCTTGATGATAGACGTTCAGGAGAAAGTTCATGTCGTCCTGGTTCAGAGTCTCCTTTAAGGTGAAACCAGAATGCTGAGACCAGTGTGTATCTGCAGATTCTTCATAACGAACATGTAGGGGAGAATCTGCAGATTCCCACAGGTCAGCAGTAAGCTGATGACACGCGCCACCGCTGACTGGAAAACCAGTGCATTGTGCGCAGTGTCGTCGCCTAAAACGTGAGGCGGCCCCGCATGACGTTGGAAAATACTGTGCGTCTGCGTTATGTTCTATAAGTCAATTAATTGAGTCAGCCAGAGGCTGTTATAGCACATCGTGGCTATCAGTGTCATTAATCACTGGCGCCGATGTTTAGCATATTGCGCTAATGCCGCCAGAGTTCGAGCGTCCAAACCCACGAGCTGTTCAAGGCCAGTGGGGTAATGGAGTTTTTCATCAGCTCCTCTCTGAGTTGTGGCATCAAAGACTCCACTGGCATGTATATGAAGACTTACATTTGTTATATCCTTTTGATTACTAAATCCCAACAGGCCTATCTAATTATTAAAAAAGCAATTTCCTAAAAACATTTGACATTTTTACCCTTTTTTCCAAAGCATCTCTCAGCACCACGTCTTATTGAGTGTATCTAAGACAGTGTTCTTTGGATGAAGAGGTTGTATGGAACAGCGTGTCGGAAGGCTGGCAGCGAACTCAAAAGTAGAAAAGGTTTCAATTAACTCTGGAGTTCCTCAGGGTTTCATGTTAGGCCCCTTCACGATCTATTTACATTCTTCAAGGAAATGTGACTGCAATTGATTTCACCTAAACATGTGTCTATTGAGGCTACTTCTGTAGTTGTTTGTGCACTGACTCGACCTTTTGACCCTGTACTTTGAGTTGGTATTGTTTTGGATGATGTTTCCTCATCCTCATTTCCATATACAGAGGAGTGTCACGGGGAGTGTAACAGGGTGAGGCTCAGGCGCAGAGAGACAGAATGGACAAAATTTAAGTAACAAAAAGGAGCTCTTTAATGAGGCAAAACAGTTGAAAAATAAACAAGGTCCAAAAGGGGCAGGCAGAGGATCATCGGTCAGGGCAGGCAGGGTCGGATCGGCCAGGGCAGGCAGGCAAGCAGGATCGAAGCAGGCAGGATCAGGAACACAGACAGGACGACGGGAAAAGGACACGGAACAAGAGACGGCAATCCAACAGCAGACAAGGGAAAGACCGACACAATATATAGGGGGGGAAACAGGTGTACGACATCAGACTAACGAGACAAGAGTGGCTGAGGGCAGGTGCAGGGAATTAAACGAGAGAGAAGACACGGAACATAGGAGACACGGAACATAGGAGACACGGAACCGGGTGTTACAGTACCCCCTTCTTAAGGGACAGATACCAGACGTCCCAAAGGATCAACAAGGGTGGGTGGAGGGGAGCCGGCGGAGGGACCAAGGGCATGGCAGAAGCAGTCTGGGGGGTGGGCCGGCGATCACCAGGCGAAGGTGGAGGGCGGGCGGAGTACGGATGGGTAGCTGGGGTACCGGGCACAGGAGAGGCCGGGGTCTGGAGCCAGCTGGGATGGTGACGGGACACTGGGAACTGGAGCAGGATGAGATGGCGACGGGACACTGGGAACCGGAAGCGGGCAAGGGGGGGACGGCGACGGGACAGTCTAGAGTGGGACGGGGGAAACGGCCGGGACAGCAGTGGAACACGAGGAGCCGGGACACAGGGAACTACCACCGGGCGGGAAGGGGACGGAATAGGAACAGGAGGGACGAGAGCCGGCCGGGGCAAAGACGGGGCACGGAGAACTGGGGCCGGCAGGACAGAGATAGAGCAGGAGAACTGGGCCGGCTGGGGAAGGGCAAGAGGAACTGGGACCGGCCGGGACAGAGATCGAGAGGGGGTACTAGTGCCGACTGGGAAAGGGCATGGGGAGGTCGGATCGGCCGGGACTGAGACGGGGCATGGAGAGGTCGGATCGGCCGGGACTGCAGCACGGCGGAGGCGGCAGCGGGAGCCGGCGGGGGCTGCGGCACCGAGGCGGCAGCGGGACACAGGGAATGCCGGACAGGAACGCCGGCGGCTGCCAGGGGGCAGTGAAGAACGGCTGGGGCTCCGACAGGCACGGCGAGGGCTGCTGGGGCTTGGGCTGGTAGCCAGACAGGGCTGGCGGCGCCGACCCATCAGGCGACCGGGAACCGCAGCCGGCCCGACTCGCTTGAGAGTTGCAGATCCCTCAGCTGTACGGTCAAGGAACTCTGTTGGTCGTGGAGCTGCTTGTACTTTCCAGAGATTAACCGCTCAATTCTTAAAAGACGCTCCTCTTGCGTCTGGAGAGCTGAGCGCACACTGTCCTCTGCTGAGCCAATCATGGTCAGTTTGTTCTGTCACGGGGAGTGTAACAGGGTGAGGCTCAGACGCAGAGAGACAGAATGGACAAAATATAAGTAACAAAAAGGCGCTCTTTCATGAGGCAAAACAGTTGAAAAATAAACAAGGTCCAAAGGGGCAGGCAGAGGATCGTCGGTCAGGGCAGGCAGGCAAGCAGGATCGAAGCAGGCAGGATCAGGAACACAGACAGGACGACGGGAAAAGGACACGGAACAAGAGACGACAATCGGCCAGCAGACAAGGGAAAGACTGACAATATATAGGGGGGGAAACAGGTGTACGACATCAGACAGTAACGAGACAAGAGTGGCTGAGAGCAGGTGCAGGGAATTAAACGAGAGAGAAGACACAGAGGAGACATGGAACATAGGAGACACGGAACCGGGTGTTACAAGGAGACCGCATAGCCCAGCCAACAAAACATCAAACATATGTATTGTTGCACATAGAGCAGTATCCTGCAGGTGAGCTAATGGGCATTCTGTGATTCATATTATTATTTGTTTCTATAACCTTTTAATTATTAAAGCGAGAGCGTTTTAGGAAATTAAACTTGCGACAGTTTGTACTCTGTGTGAACTTCGTATAAGATATGCATATCAACATCACTCATTAGTCTTGTAATGACTCATAAAATAAGCAGGTGCGTATTCTCTCGGTGCCATCAGTGTTTCTCGTCTGGATCGAGACAGAAATTATATTACATTTTCACATCTTTGGCCCCGGGCATGTTTAAATAGGCCTGGAATGTAATGGATACATACATTAGGCAATAACCCATCAACACACTGAGTTGTTTGCTGTATTGTGCTCCACACCACATCGTGGCTTCATTTGATGCCGTGCGGAGCTGCGTAGGGATGAAGCTGTGAGGTGTCACAACTTGTATAGTCACAGGTCTAAAAGAAGCCGTCTTCTGTTTCACACGATGTTTAGAGAGTCAATCAAACATCGCTCTGACGCCGTCGAAATGTTAAACGAGGTGTCGACTATTAACATGGAGGAGAGTCATTTTTGTTAAAAATGGACGCAACAGACAAGGTGCAGTGTGTGTGAGTTGTGTGTGTGTGTGTGTGTGTCCATGAGTGACCGTGCACAATAGCAGGATGTGACTGGGCAGAAACCTTCCGTTGTCCCCAAAAGGCATTTCCCACCCCGCCTCCCTCACGCGTTGGCTTTTCCAAGTACGATCCCAGATGTGTTTGTACCTGGAGAACATCTGCAAACGTGAACATCAGAGGACCCGTAACCAAGTGTTCTTCCCCGGTTTCGATAGAACGCTCCTCTGAAAATGACCAGCGGGATTAGATTTATTCATAAATGTTTCTGTGTCACGCCCCTGGAATGACCAGAGTGGATAGGATTCCCACCCAAACCAATGCTGTAATTCTGTCACTCTGCCAAGGCCACCAGCTGCAGGCCTAATGACATTTCTGTAGCACACTGGAGGGGCTCCGTGACCTGAAGGTGATCGGTGTGTGCAGCTGTAGTTCATTTATCGCCTGCCGCTGTTTGGAGTTTTCATCTCGTCAGTAACCTCAACTCAGTTCTATGTGATGCATGGGAACATGAATTAGAGATACACAGGGGGGGAAACACAAAGCTTTTTCTGTGGCACACTGCATTTAAATATGGAACGTGTGTATGTGTATGTGTGTGTGTGTGTGTGTGTGTGTGTGTGTAGGTACCCCGTGTGGAGCTGACCCTCTCCGAGCTCCAGGAAATGGCCACAAGACAACAGCAACAAATAGAGGCTCAGCAACAGATGTTGGTCGCCAAGGTAACTTGTGTGCACACACACACACACACACACACACACCAAAACAGAGACAGAGCTGTTAGATGGATTGCCTGTCACTTAGTGTAAGGTTATCTACTTTAGAGTCTGTCTGAAAAGGTCGGCTTTGAGGCACCATTCGGCCTTGGAGTAATTTGTGTGTGTATGTTTGTGTGTGTGTGCGTGTGTGTGTGCTTGCACGTGTGTGTGAGGATCTCGGGGTCATACGTCTTCCTTGGAAACAGGACATGTGATCAGGTCAGGGTTTAAGGACTGGCAGGAAAGAACTGCTCCATTTGAGCAAATAGAAAACCATTCAGCTTCAGGTGTGTGTGTGTGTATGTGTGTGTGTGTATCTGTGTGTGTGTGAGACACCGATCATGGCCATTCCCACAGTAGGAAGTGACCTTTTAGTTGGCAGGAAATGAGGCCATCGAGGAAGCTTCTGGGAAGTTGAAGCAGAGTTCTCCTCCAGGAAAGAGACGAAGCTGAAGCCAACAAAGCAATTGGCTTCTTTTAAATTATTTAAATTCTCTCATTTGTGGAAAGTGAACCGGGATTTGTTTTCAACAATTAATACATACCCAATTTTGCGTATTTCAAGGCCAACTGTGGTACTGATGTTTTTGTATTTTGTATTATTTGGCTACTAAATGACAGCTAGTGTGTCCTGAAGTGTTCCAGTATTTCCAACGTAAAGGCTCCCAGCTGCCATGCAGCGGCACATCTGGCCTCGTAACGTTAATATCATTTATTGACGACTTCCAGGAACAAAGAGTCCAAAACACAGAACACAGCTCCTCTACCGGCACCCACAGCATGCACTTATCCCCCCGCACTGTTGTGAAACAAGCTACTATTGTAATGGGTTATCAGAGTGTGTGTGTGTGTGTGTGGACGTGTGTGTTGCCAGCGAATGATGGGAAGCTTCTTGCCAACATTCCGTTTCCCCTTTTTCACTGTGTGTGTGTGTGTGTGTTGAGAGAGACACACTCAGGTCAGCTGTAGTTTGTGCCAGCACGATACAGAGAGAGGTGCAAACTGCCTTAGTCAGCATCACACTTGACAGGCCTCCCCCTCTCTCTCTCTCTGTTCCTCCTCTGCTTTACGATGTGTGTACAGAAATATGCTAAATAAATCAATATGTCGTGAAGATGTGTGTCTCTTAACGTGTTTACATGACATGGTGAAAGGGTGGGAGGGCGATGCCCAAATGCTGCTGGTGCAAAGTCATGAGACGTCTCTCCGTTTGTCGGCTATGTAAAATAAAAAATACGAAGATGAGACATTTTCGCGTGCAACAAAATTGCATGTGTCACCTTTTTAAGCTACTGTGCCACCATTGAATCCCCAGAGAACCCTTTTTTTTCCTGATATCACCGCGTCAGCGCGATGCTCAATTTCTCGCTAAGAAATATACGTGATTCGATTGCAATGCAACGAACCAGTAAATTTAAATTGGTTTTGAAGTGTGGCAATAAGTTGCAATGGCTTAAGTGAGAGTCAGGCGGCAAACGTGAGCACAGTCGTGATCCTTCTCCAGCGATTCAAACATGAACGGAAAACCTCTGCGCTAAGAAGTCCATTGAGAAGATGCACATGTGACCTTCGTGGGCAAGAGCAGAAAGAGGAACGTTGTTGCTACCACAACAACTTAAAATGTGTCTGGAAATAAACAGCTTAAAATGGAATAAGTGCTCACCTTTATTGTTCTTCTTCCAGGAGCAGAGACTGAGGTACCTTCACCAGGGAGGCAGATCCAATCAGGGACAGACGCAGGTGTGCTGTTTGTCTTTTATCTTTAAAACAAATATAAGGCACTCGCTTTATCTTGTGGGTGGTCAGTCAAGACACTTTTTTTGCCACATTTAACGCCGATTAACATCTAATGAAAACATGAACGTGTATTTAAGCTTGTGTCTTCTTCTTCTTCTTCTTCTTCTCTCTTCTTGTTCAGTCTGAAGCTGAGAAGCTGCAGCGGCTGAAGGAGCGAGTGGAGACTCAGGAGGCCAAGCTAAAGAAAATCCGAGCCATGAGGGGACAAGTGGACTACAGCAAACTGATCAACGGGAACCTCTGTGAGAGACGATAGCTACATGCAAACATCGAGGCAAACTTAAATAGTCTTAAACAGTCTTTATTCGTCTTTATTAGTGATATCATGGGTCTTATTTCTACTGTCCTGGTGTCTGTGTGCAGCTGCAGAGATCAACCATGTCAGCAGCCTGTTTCAGGAGAAGCAGGCGGAGCTGCAGTCCGCTGTGGTCCGAGTCGACCAGGTAATGTGTGTGTGTGTGTGGGGGGGGGGGCAAAACTGAGTTTGGGTCGGGCCGAGTTGTAAAGCTCTCTCTAAACGGTCTCACCAGTTAACCCAGCAGCTGGAGGATTTGAGGAGGGGTCGCCTTCAGCTCGCGCCGGCTCAGGGGCCACACAGCGGGTCCCAGGGGCCACCAGCTGGCCAGAAAGGGTCACCCCTGTCCGGTCCCGCCGCCCTGGAGCTGAGGAAACTCTACCAGGAGCTGCAGGTAAACGGCCCAACTCATAATAGATAGATAGATAGATATGTACTTTATTAATCCCCAAGGGGAAATTTGTCGTAACAGTAGCAGCACCAATAAACTAAACACACAAGAATAACAAATTAAATATAAAAAACAGGGATGAAAGATAAAGATGTATACAAGAAGTATACAAAGTAAAATATAAAATATATATGTATCTATACAACATATATGCATACACAATACAATACTAATGACAAATTAAATTAAATATTAAAATATTAAATATAGACAGTGTGCAAAATGCAAAGTGTGTGTATGTGTGTAGTGTAAATGAAAATAATATAATATAATAATCTCCTTCTTCCGGCGTGGGGAAGAAGAGGAGAGCGCGTCTGAGACTTCCGCTGTCGTTGCGTTTTCAGACTCGCAACCGCCACAACCTGGAGCAGAGCGGCAAGCTGGCCCAGAACAAGGAGCTGCTGAACAAGAAGAACGCCCAGGTGACGGCGATGGACCAGCGCCTCGGAGACCTGAGGGAGCGACTGCATAAGAAGAGAGCGGAAGTACGCAACCCACCTCAGAAGTCTTTCTCGTCGGCCTCGCTTGAGTTTTTTTGTTTCTCTTGAAGTGAGCTCGACTGTTCCCGTAGATTCAAACTCTGTCCGTCTGTCTTCGCGTTCAGTTGAGCCGCATGAATGGAGGCGGCCCGTCCTCGCCGCAGACCTCTTCCCTCCCAGCTGCTGGAGTTTCGGGGCGAGTGGCGGCCGTCTGCCCCTACATCCAGGTTCCAGCGGAGGGGAGACAGGAGGCGGGTTACACCCTGCCGGCGGACCCGCCGCCCAAACCCACGCCGCTCTGCCACATCCGCTCCCTCTCCGGTTGGTAGATTTACGTTTCCTTTCGTTTGAGAGCGTCACGGCGCTCCACTTTTTATTTCAGAGTTTCATAAAACTCTTCATTTTGCATCTCTTGTCTCTAACTTTCTGTCTGTGTCCTTGTTCCGTGTGTCGCCTCCTTTTTCTTCTTCTCCCTTGTCTGTCGTTATCTTCAATGTGGATGTCGTGATCGTTGTTCTTGTCACCTGTGGTCGGGGGGGGGGGGCTCTGCTGTTCCTGTTTTGTGACATCATCTCGACGGTGATGTCACTGTCGTGGTTTGGTCTGTGGTGGTCGGGCGTTGCCGTGCAGAAGAGGACAGAAGTGGCAGCAGGAAGACTCCCGGCCAATGGAAAGAGTCCGATTTAGACATCGTCCTGTCCGAGCCCACCGAGACGTGGGCGGGACCTCGGTCCCCTCAGGGGGGCGGCGGTAACAACAGTGAGTCCCTTGTAGGCGCAACCCCCCCTCGCACCACCACTCCATCGTGTTGGAATAGCAGCACCTGTTTCCTCGCCCCTTCATCTGCACTTTAAGGTGGAGTGGGTCTGTTGACAATGTGTCCTACGTGTGCTTTATTGAGCCGTAATCCCCAAAGCAGAGATGTTCTTAGTTTGAGTCCTGGGTTGAGGAATTGAACGGTGCATTCAGCCCAAGAACTAACCAGAACAGATGGTCCAGAGAACATAATTGAATGAGCCACAGAAAAACAACCTCTGTATGTAAGGGTCATGTGTATAAGGACACGGACATGAGTCACATGCCATCTGATAGCCAGCAGCTGCTGGAGGTTAGGACGCCCAGCGTAAGAAAATAAACCGCAGCCTGGACTGAGACGCCTTGAATTGCCTCTTCTCGTCCTCCTGTCGGCTGTGAGAAGGTGAACTGAAGCGGGTTTCCCTCGTTTCCACTAAGCTGACATCAGATGGCTGAAGCTCTGTATCATATGAAATGGTGTCAATCTTCTCTCCCTCTCTAAGTGTATTACCCAAAATGTGGGAGCGTTCCTCTGACATGCCACATTATTGAGTCTGGTTAATAATCACGCTATCTTAACTTATTAATGCCAACATCTATTCCCAATAGCTAGAATCCCCTTTGTCAACATAACATCGCCTCGCCTCATTAACCACTGTCCATGCTGTGGCCTGCAGGACGCCCGTCAGACCCTCGTGCCCCTAGTAATACATCAGAACACCCAGGCTGGAAGCAGCAACGTGCTTCCACTCACTCAGATTCACTGCTGGGTCTTGAACCAGCACTGATACAAATCCCATTGGGCTCCTGAATGCCACAGCTACATGTATTTGTCCCAGCTTATGTAATGTGGAAAACACACAGTTGTAAATCATGTCAACAGTCAAACACATGACGCAACACATAATAAATGAAAGGAAGTCTGAGGTACGCTTGTAGCTTTCAACAGGCTGGGTGCAGTGTGTGTGTGTGTATGTGTGTGTGTGTGTGTCAGATAAGGAGGGGGGGGGGTCAAATTAGCAGTTGTTGCTGTCATCAGATAGATTAATGTTGGCGCTGAATACCTTATTATACTGTATGAATGCTATTTTAGTGTAAGCATACCAGTCTACAGCCGAATGCCAATTCCATGGATCCCCATGAGCTTGAGAAGTGAATCATTTATTATTCATTGGAAATGTGCATGATTAAGAGAAATGGTTTTAATGTTCCAATGAGCTGAACTAATATTGGCTGGAAGGTGGTCACAGTTCCCAGGGGGTCTTTTGTTAATGTCCTATTGGGAGGCACAATCAAAAGCTTTAAAAATAAACTTTAAAAATAAACTTTATACATGTTAGATCTGGTCCAGTCAGTGCTACCTGTGATACGACAGCTTGGTGCAGCTTGGTTGATTACAGTACGCACCACGCAGTATTTAATGGAGTATTGATCCATCTTTAAATATGTTGATTTTGTAGGAACTGTTCGACACTTTGGGAAATATACTTATTCGAAAGTAAATATCGATAAGATACTCATGTTTGTGTACTAAATATTGAGCTATACAGCCAGCAGCCGACTTCCTCTTTACTATTATTATTATAATTATTATAATGATAATAATAATAATCATAGGTCCGTCTTTCAATCAGGGGGTTGGTGGTTCAATCCCCGCCCTAGTGTATGTGTTCTTGAGCAAGACACTTAACCCTGAACTGCTCTTTGTAGCTGCGTCTACGGTGCATGAATGTAACATGATTGTAAATTGCTTTGGATTAAAGCGTCAGCTAAATGTAACGTAACATGAGGATCATCGAAAGTTTAACCGCAATAATATATCATTTTCGGGTTGATGACTTTGTGTCCGGTTTCAGTGACTTCCTGTCGTCTTCCTTGTTCATTAGTGAACTGAAAGGAGCATTTTGCTACATATCACCACCACATAGTGCCAGGCTCTCGCTCGTTGCCCCTCCTACCCGTCTTCATGCTAAACTGTGCTAAGCTAACCAGCTGCTGTCAATAGCTTTATACATTTACAGTTCAGATAGAGAGTGGTGTCAATCTTCTCTTCCCAAGAAGTTGAACTGTGAGACACTGATGAGATCAACTCAAATATCATCAGAGTGTGTTCTTTTGACTTAGTTATATAGGATATTGCTTATAATTATCACCATTCATCCTACCTCAGTGCAAGAAAACAGAGATTGGTCTTCAAAAAGTCACATCATATGTTCCCTAAAGAGAGCAATGATCTTAAAGCCCTGAACCACGACCTCAGTCCTTTGTGGCCTGAGGCGTGCTGTGGTGGTGCCGGTGCCGTGAACTGCATTCTTTCCTCTAAGACCCTCATGACTGCTTATAATCCATCAATTGGGCAGAAGGCCAAGTTTCCACCTCGCACAGATCTATTCCTTTCCCGTCGTGAGCGTTTCTCATGCTGAGGTCAACAGTTTACAGCGACAGTGAAGGCCTTGTCTTCCTGACCACAGGACTCCCAGGTTCTCTAGTTAATCAGTGTTAGTCTGGCATGTTCCAACACTGATGCGGCTGTGCCACCGACAGCTCAACCAAGTGGTTAGGGCACAGATTAAAAGGATACTTTTACAATATCCCTCAATGGACTTTTTTTATAGTTATTTTTTAGCCAGTCTTGCTACGTGTCTCTGACACACACACACACACACACACACACACACACGTTGGATACATCTGGATACATTCAGTGGAGCATGTTAGCATGCTGGAGTTACCTTTGAGCCCAAAGTGATGTGTCTAGACTCGTGTTCCATGTTGTTGTTTTGCCTCAGCGTGCTTACACAAAGTGCTTTGTAGATATTAATGAAGACATGTAGGAGGCCAAAGGTTTCAGGACAATATTGGTATCAGGATCAAAAAGTCTGCTAGCACGAAAACACAGTGCGGCAATATAGTTTGTTCTTCTTCATCGTGAAGTTCTTCTTGATAAGATTCACAAGGCCGTTTGCTCCCAGCTATAGTCTTCAGTTTATATATATATATATATATTTATATAATATAAAATGTATATATAAATCATAAAAGTAGATCTTTGGTCAGCTTTAAGCTCCAACGTTACGATGAATTAGCACTTTTTCCATACTAACTTAGCATTTTGTTTCACATCAGATCGATATATACATATATATATATGTATATATATATATAGATACATATATATATTTATATATATATAAATGTGTATATATCCATATATATATGTAAAAATCTGTAAATATATACATATATATGTATATATATATATATATATATATAAATACGGTGAGGTTAAACTGTTGTGAAACTGTAAAGCATTAATCTCGTCCCCTGACTTCCAGGATTGTCTCGAGTTAAAAAGAAACAGTGGATCAAGATGATGGACCCGCTGCACTGTGACCTTCGTGCCACTTGGTTTTGCAACACACCGTCTGAAGGAGCCGGTTAAACCGCTATCTTCCATTGCTCGCGAGCTTCTAAGAGCTCAGCGTTTTAGCGGTCACATGGGCGCAGGGATCGGGCTCCTCTGCTCCCCAGAGGCAGGAAGGCGATGTGGGGATTGAGTGGGTGTGGGTATGGAGGTTATGGTGTGTGCATCAGCCTTATTGTTTAGCTGTGGGCGGTTGGGGTATTGGGGAGATCAATTATCCTGGCGGCGGTATTGATAACACGTAAAAAAAGCAGGTGTTCTTAGTTTGTACTCTAGGTTGAAATGCACTTATTGTAAGTCGCTTTGGATAAAAGCGTCTGCTAAATGACATGTAATGTAATGTAAGCACAGTAGCATGGGCACCGTCAATACAATTGGAAATGTAGGCCACTAATTAGCATTTGCACGTCTACCAACTTGTTCTGAGTGTAACGTATATGACCTTACCTTCATACCGAGGGGCCGCCCACTCTCTATCTCCATCGTACGTCTCGCCTACTTCAATAACACACACGGTGCTTTGTCTTCCCTTCAGTGTGTGTCTGTCTTTGCCTCTCCCTCTCCTAAATCGCCTCTCTCGTTTGTTCTCAACACACCGTCTCTGTCTGTTCAGCTTCTGAGGCGTCGTGGCCGAGCATCAGTAAGAACGCGTCGGATTGGAGGACCAACCGTCCAGAACAGGTACACAAGACGTGGGGAGATAGTGGTGAAATGTATCATGGGAATTGTGATTGTTGTGAATTTAGCGAGTAGACTCCTCCCACTTTGATGACCCGTGCAAGAAATGACATATCTCCTGTTTCCTGTCCCTCCCTCTCACCAGCTTCCCTCTGGTTATGGTACGTACCCCAGTGCCACCCACCAGGTGGCGGGGCACCACTGCGCCACCAGCTCCCTGCCCCGTTCGGCCCCCGGTACGCTGGGCTGGCCCCGGTCCAATGCTGTGAATGCCTCGCCGTACTCATCGTCTTCTGCTTTACAGCAAATACAGCAGCGGATCTCCATCTCTCCAAGTTCACCTCAAGGTAATTTAAAGAGTTACTTAAAGAGAGAAACGTTCAACCTGAACCTGTTTTTCCATGTGTCTTCTTGTCTAAATGGAAAACAGTTCAAAGGAAGTCAATTAAAACTGGCCCAGCATTGAGCTGGATCACTGACTGGCCAAGGAGAAGTACTCAATAATGGACTGATTAAAAACAATGTTAACAACATTAGCAATAACCTTGATTTCTGATGCAGTGGGTTGTTTGAAGGAGAAACGTGTCCCCTTTCTTAAACTACCAAATATTCATTCATTTTCCGTTTAAACCCTTTAAATGAATTTGTTTCAAACTTTTTTCCCCGAGATACCGCTGTGATTACTGAGAAAAATGAATAATCGAATCATAAAATTATAAAAAATTAAAAGAGAAAAATCTACAAAATGGCCCTTTAGTTATGCACATAGCGTTTATTGGGTTTTCTTTTATTCAAGCAGTCATTTATAGAATAATATGTAACGCCCTGCTCTGGTAGGGAAACTGAATGATGAACTTTAATAATACCTTTGTTGTTGTGGAGATGTCGGTGTTTTTATTGGTTATTTCTCTCTCTTTAGGCTCCACCTCCCATTCATCTCCCTTGTCCCCACAAACAGAGCGAACAGACCCCCCTCCAGCAGTGGCTGTACGTCCCTATGTCCCGGACCACCCCTCCAGACCCCAGTCCCCCAGGAAGGGCCCCGCCACTATGAACAGCAGCTCCATCTACAGCATGTACCTCCAGCAGCCTCAGGCCAAAAACTATGGCTCTCTCAGCAACAGGACGACGGTCAAAGCAGGTCATTTAACAGCAGATACAGATTAATACGTCTTTACAGTTTGTGCCACATATAAAGGTTTTGATGGTGAAAGAATGAATACATTTATTTTCTCTCCCTCCATAGTCTACGGTAAACCCATCCTCCCGACCTCCTCCACCTCTCCGTCCCCTGTCCCTTTCCTCCAGGTGGGAGGAGGAGGGCGAGCAGGAGGAGAGGATGTCACGGATAAAGAAGGAAGGAAAGGAGGAGGCGAGAGCAGCGATGGGCAAAGCCTCCCACCGCCCACTGTGGACAACATCCCTCGCCCCCTCAGTCCCACTAAGCTCACCCCAGTTGGTAGGTACCGGAAAATAGATCAAACTCTGTGTGTTCCCTTAATCTCATTCCTGTCTGATTTATTACATTCTGTAGTTTAACTTGAGTTTGATTTTTCACACGTCTAATAATGATCTGATTCGCTCAGTGTCAGTCAAAGGGCTCCTTGCCCTTGTAATGATTTCTGTAGAAACTTCCTTTTTGTGCACTTCACTGGATAAAAAGCTCTGTGCCACACTGGGCATGGTTTGGGATCTGATAAATCATAACAACAGCATTCCAATAAACAAACACCAGAAGAAGGTTGTACACAGTTCAGACTCCCACCTCTGCGTCCCACAGCCCACTCCCAGCTGCGCTACCAGAGTGACGCCGACCTGGAGGTCCTCCGCCGTCGCCTCAGCAACGCTCCACGACCCTTGAAGAAGCGGAGCTCGATCACCGAGCCTGAGGGCCCTCAGGGGCCAAACATCCAAAAACTGCTGTACCAGAGGTCTGTTTGGATTCAGAACCCCCTGCACTGTCCCTTTAAATACAAATACATCCAATGAATGAAGGTTAAAGCCGGTTTCTGTTGTGCAGGTTCAACACCTTGGCAGGAGGCATGGAAGGAGGCTCAGGTGAGACACTGATGTGACGTCGGTCTGGGTCGTGTTGGAGGGCTTGGTGATGCTTAAATCAGCTGCTTCCCTCTTAACTCCCAGGCAATACTTTCTACCAGCCGGACTGCCTTTTGGGGGAAATGGACAACATCCACTCGGCTAATGGAAACGTAGAAGCTGGTGACAAGCACGGCGGCGTGGGAACCGCGGCAGGCGAGGTGCAGAACCTGAACGCGAGCTCCCGCCGCTTGTCCCCTCCTTCTGTCGCTATAGAAACCCCCAAAGAGACGGCGGCAAACGTAGATACCGCCGTTGCCGCGTCTCCGCCGGCCCAAACCAGGCCGGCCTCGTCCCCCGAGAGGCCGGAGGACCAGAACAATAACAACAAGAGGGGATCCAATCCTGCACAGGACTCTATCGGCCACGCCTCCCCTTCTCCGTCACCTCCTGCCCCCCCCTCGCTGCCTAAGGTGGGCATGCCGTGTATCTGGGACGGGGTACACACATATAAAGTTCTCTGTTTTGTTGTTCTAACTCTGTTCCCCCTCCCTCGGCGACGCAGGCGAAGCGAACCAACCTGAAGAAGCCGTCGTCGGAGCGAACCGGCCACGGTCTGAGAGTGAAGTTTAACCCTCTGGCTCTGCTGCTGGACGCGTCGCTGGAGGGGGAGTTTGATCTGGTGCAGAGGATTATATATGAGGTAACACCAGATCACGTCGGGGTCACGCTATTTCTATTATAATACCTTCCCTCTTTTTATTATTTAGAATGTGTTTCCTGGGTGCAGAGCTGGAAATCAAATCCAGGAACACTTTTATTTGCACAACTCAATATCAGTTCTGAGTAGACGGCTTTACAAGCGTCCATTAGTGATGGTTCCACATCAAGTGATTTACAAGAACACAGATTTTTTTTTTAACCCAGAGAAATTTTATGGAGACACCGACTGTACAGACAGGCCATTCAACTTCTGTACGATGTCTGAGGTGGATACAGGACAGGTGACGGTCTGTGATCGTCTGGATTTGTTCAATGTTCACATATGGAGGTAGATCCAAAGAGAAACAGCATCTTCTGAACCAAAAAATATCATTTTTGTGTCGCTCCGCGAGTTTCGTCTCATAATGGCGATTTCAAATTGTAATCAAGATTCAAGATTCAAGATTCAAGATGTTTTATTTGTCACATACACACACAGGGTGTGCAGTGAAATGAAAGTGGCAATGCTCAGCAGGAATGTGCAAGGGCAACAAGTACACACTATTTACAATAAAAAACAACACAATATTTACAGTGTGTGTGTGTGTGTGTGTGTGTGTGTGTGTGCCTAAGAGGGGCAGTTGTGTGGGTCTATGTGGGGGTCCTGGTGAGGTCGGAGTTCACAGTCCTGATGGCCTGAGGAAAGAAACTCCGTCTCAGTCTCTCTGCGATCTGTTCCCCACAAACACGGCTTCACCTTCCACTTCAGTAATTAAATACTTAGAACTGTTTTGTTCAAAACGTGACACTCTGTCTCAATCTTTTGATTAATTTTTGAGTGAGACGGCAAACTCACATCTCCCTGAAAGCTCAGCGCATTGATGCTGCTTTCACCGACGTACTGAAATTAAAAATAAAAGCAATGCAGCTGTATTCCGTGCATGATGCACACTTACGTTTTATTCCTAATTCCCTATTGACATAACGTCCAGTGTTTCTAAAATAAGTTGGGGCTCTCCACACAATATCATCTTCAAATTTTGAGGCCGTTCGTAGACTTTAATATCATCAGACACAGTTTGGTTCTAATACTTCCGGCGAAATGTTTGTGCTGAATGACAAAAAACACCTTTCCTTACGCAATCAAAGAACACTGGTACATGCCAACTATTATTGCACGCACACACACACAGACACACACACAAACTTTCCTCGACAGAAGGCTGGAAGATGAGAGGGGGTCTCCGGTGGGAGGCGGGGGAACGTTTATGTTGAGGACACACTTACAGCACAGAGCTCCTGAGAACAAAGAGTCGAGTCTGACATCTTTAAAAGCAATGCCACCCCCCCGCCCAGTACTATCTGACTCACAGAGACTGCAAACTGGAGCTGATACAAGGAAACATGCGGATGCTCCAGCTCAGTTTGACGTCGTCCGGCCCCGAGGCTGTAAGACTCAACGACTTCCAAGCTGTTAAAGGAAGTTTCCAGTAGAGTTCGGGTGCTTGACACTTCTTCAGTGGGGGGGGGGGGGGGGTTGATGTCTTTCATTGTCGCTCTGATTCGCTCAGTCTAACATCTCTCCGTGTATTGTTCTCATCACCTCCGTCCCTCAGGTGGAAAACCCCAGTATGCCCAACGACGAGGGCATAACTCCTCTCCACAACGCCGTCTGCGCCGGCCACCACCACATCGTTAAGTTCCTGCTGGACTTCGGAGTCAACGTGAATGCAGCCGACAGTGACGGATGGTCAGTGCTCTCGTCCAGCCGCCCAATCACGCGTTCAATAGGCCGGACTAAGAATAGACCAGCAGGGCCAGAGGGTGTTTTGGGTAATGAACTCGCTCTGCGGCGGCGAGACTGGAGCTCAGCTCAGAGGCAACAATGATGGAGATGATTGCATTAAAACATATATATATATTCTCTTCTTTTTTTTACTCGAGCTGCCTTTGCTGTACTGAAGGAAGAGATTATTGGAGCTACTGTCGATCCACATCCATAAGTTACTTTATTTAATTTCCAATGCATTCCTCTGAACTCATTCAACGTCAGCCTGTTTGACGGTGACATGAATAGCGTTAGACTTATTAGATTTCACTGCATCACCTGAACATCTTTACACTGTTGTGAATGAATCTTTTCCATCCTGGGAGTAAATCGGTTTAGAGTCATGTGTCTATATTTGTTGTTGTTGGCCCTCCCAGGACTCCTCTGCATTGCGCGGCCTCGTGTAACAGCGTCCACCTCTGTAAGATGCTGGTGGAGTCGGGGGCCGCCATCTTCGCCACGACAATCAGCGACGTCGAAACTGCGGCAGACAAATGTGAAGAAATGGAGGAGGGCTACGCGCAGTGTTCTCAGTTCCTCTACGGTGCGTAGACGCAGACAGGCACGCGATGGGCCGACTAAAGAAGACGGGTCCTCTCCACAGGAGACGTGTGAACTGAAGTCCTCTGCCTCTCGCCCAGGTGTTCAAGAGAAGTTGGGTGTGATGAACAAAGGCTTGGTCTTCACGCTCTGGGACTACACGGCCCAGCAAGCCGACGAGCTGTCCTTCAGCGAGGGGGACGCCTTCACCGTGCTGCGGCGGCGTGACGACACGGAGACGGAGTGGTGGTGGGCGCGGCTTAACGACCACGAGGGATACATACCCAGAAACCTGCTGGGGGTGAGGGAACGCACACCTTCACATGGTTCACTCAAGTAGTGGAGTCAACTCAACGCAATAAAGAAAGTCTTCTTCAAATAATAATAATGCAGTTCTTAACTTGTACACTTCAATCTGTGAGAAAAATATGAAAACTAATATAATCTCTAAACAGAAATTGCATTAAATTAAATTTGGTGAACCGATTGCGCTGAATAAATGAACAGGTTTCATCAGTGGGTGGTTAAAAAGGAACGATCTCTCCGCCTCGGGGAGTATAAACGCACTCTAAAGCTCAGACATCAGTTATTGTTCCAGTTAGGCTGAACCATAGAACTTGAAATAAAACCACTTTCAGTGTAAATACCTGAATGATGGATTTACAGTCGGATGTGAAGTTTCAATTTACACAGACGACCAGAACACACCGAGAGAATCCCCCGATTCACCAGTCGGCTCCTTGCGTGGGCGATGCCCCTCAGGCACCTTGAGAACAATATTAACATGATGCAATGACCCTTCCCCCTCTCTCTCCACCTCCACCCTCCCTCTCCAGCTGTATCCAAGGATCAAACCCAGACAACGCTCACTGGCGTGAAGCCCAGATCGGGAGCCGCCGAGGGCGCACGCACGCGGAGCAGAAGAGGAGCAGCGGCATGTGGGTGTAAGCATGAGCTGGGAAAAAAGAACAAAGGATGGAGGTAGTCGGGAGGCAGACGGAGGAAAAACAAAGCCGGAGCGCACGACTCTCACGAAGCAACGTTTTCAACGTTCGTTCGGACGCCACGCTGGAACCACGGAGCCACTTTATGCTAGAATCACACATGAATATATTTTCACTGAGTTGCTGCAGTAAAAAAAAAATGAATTGCCTGGATCTTATTTATAGAGTTCAGCCGCATGAGAGAAGCTGAATAGAGAAAAAAAGGAAAGAATATTTTTATCGCTTTGGGCTCCTCGAGGGCAGAACATGAAAACATGAGCGTGGCTCCTACGAGGCCTCTCTCTATCTGACGTCCATCCCCATGACGCCACTTTACTTTTATACGGTGTACCAGGTGGACCTTCGTGAAGCCCATCCGACCGCATGGCAAGGAACATGGCTGGGGGGGGGCTTTAAGTGCAGTACAGTTACAGGGAGGATCAGATGAAAGTATGAGTAAGTGTGAGATGGGAAGTCGGTAGGGAGGAAGGTGACAGGAGAGAGACGTGTAGATTTGTGTTAAAGGAAGTGTTCAGGTTGTAAGCGGAGCAGCTGTTAGCTGGACAGGAATAACGATGGAAGTGTGACCCCCCCCCCCCCCCCCCTCAAGACTCAGAAACTAAACCCGGCCAGCTTCAATGCATGGTGGCTCTGGGCCACAGCAACCCACGCGAGCACGAAAAGATGCTGACACTAGATTAATGTCACGGCATGGTAAAGAAGACGTGTTTTTGTTTGAACTGACATCAGAGGACTATTTTCGATTCGGATGCATCGCAAAATGATAAAAGAAGCATCTGTGAGTGGTTTGGGATGCCTCAACCTGCACTGCAGTCTATTGACGTCGACTCGGCGGCGGTGCATGCGCGCCACGGCAACATCTGTGCAGCGGCAACGTGGCGGTTGCTGCTGCGAGATGAGGAAAGGTGGAGGGAAGAAGAAAGTGAGAAAAAAGTGTTTGTGAAAGGATTTCGTGAAACCAAAGCAGCTAGAACATGGGGAAGAGGATGAGTCAAACCTCTGCCCATTAACACCTAGTCCAGACGAGGGCCTGGCACATGTTGTCCTCATGCCAGGTGGTACCGGTACCAGCCTCTAACATTAACTATAGGATAAAACCGCTCTGCACATTTTAAACAAACCTGAGTTTAGAATGTTGGAAATATGCTGTATGCATTATCCCTGGGCTAACTGCTTCGGTGTTACAATGGGGCTCAATTAGCCGAGAGTGGTGACGCCGCTCAGTGCTGCCCTCCAGTGTACAGAAAGGGTTATGACACAAAGCCTTGTTTCCTTAGGAGGGGCAAAGGGATGAGTGACGTTTGAAGTGTAAATGCCACATTGGTGTGAGGAGTGGAGAACCATTCATTTCATTTGTGTATATGCAACCTGTAACTATTCATTTAATGTATTATAATAATAATAAAGATATAATCCCTACAATGAATTAATGCTGTGACTGAACAAAAACAGCTACTTTTTCACCTCTCTGTTTGAACATGCACACATTCAGCGATTGTATGATATAAAAAGGCCTGAAATGAGTGGAATCATACAGAAATTACATTTCACAACAGATCAGTAGAGAAATATAAATCTTTTATTTTTATTTGATCATTTGTTTTGTACTTTTCATAATAACAGGTGAGGCTCTGCCTTCCCTGACCCCACATGGTGTAAATATACCACACACACAAATTATAAGGACAGAACGGAGAAACAAGTTGTTACAACAAAAAACAGGTGTGAATTACCTGGGTGACACAGACAAAAATGGTTAATTAATATATAAATATAGGTACGGTATATTCATATAAATAAATATATGAATACATATATAGCTATATATATTTATACTTTATATTTATTTGTAAATATATATATATATGAATATAATATATCTAACATAATACATATAATATATATAAATATAAAAAAATATTTGGATATATATATAATGCAGCTATATATACTTATATTTTATATACATTTTTATTTATAAATATATATATGAATATAATATAAATATATACATTTAAAGATTGCTAAATATATATAAAATGTAAATATCTATACAATTTAAATATATATGAATATATATATTTATTTAGCTATAGATATTTTATATACATATGGGTTTCTTCTTATTTTGTCATTTCATCTTTTTTTCTTTTGTCTCTAAAAAAATAGAAACATTGATATATTTATTATTCTCAATATTTTACTATACCGAGAAGAATATATATTATATACACACACACACACACACACACACATATATTTAAAGAAGTAATTAATGCAGCTGAGAACACTATTTAGATCAGACTTAGAAACTGGATCATCATAATCTTTTTTCTCAGTTGTCATCTTGGGGTTCTAGATCTCAAAGGAAAAAAATAACGATAAAACGAGTCATGTGTTATTGTACCAGATGTTCACATGTTAAGAATAAGTTCACTATTGACAGAAATGCTGGAGAAGCCAGCGAGCCAAGAGAGCCAGCAGACGTGTGGCGAGCGGGGGCCGACGGAGGCCTACAGGATCACTGGGAAGCTGGCTGTTGAATAACGGCCAGAAAAAACTCCTTCTTTTTGTTATTTCCTTCTAAAATGTTTGTGACTAGTTCATATACACTGCGGGTGGTAATACGCAGACCGTCTACTATAATGTCACTTTTAAGAATAGCAGTGAAATGTATATGTATGATTTAAGGAAAAATGTAACTTATAGGAAGATGCAGTTGAAGCACACCATTCACTAGGAAGCAGATGGCAGAAAAATGTGTTGACACTGTCTATAGTGCATTGTTAACATACTCGGTATGTGTTTTAATCTGCGTACATGCATTATGATGTATATGATATGATATTCCTTTATTTGTCCCACAGTGGGGACAATTAAAAAATCACAGCAGTGGTGCACATCAGAGCATCAATGAAAATAAATATAAAACTAAATACTAAAAACTAAATACTAATACTAAATATACAGGGGGAAAATAAAGTAAAGTGCTGAGTAAAGTAAAGTGCCGAGTTTGCCAGGATCTCCAGCGATCTACTGCAGTGTGTTGTGCAGCCTGACAGCAGCAGGAAGGAAGGACTTGTGGTTCCTCTCCCTCAGACACCGGGGAGGAATCAGTCGGTGGCTGAAGGAGCTGAGCAGAGCTGCGAGAGTGTCAAGCATGGGGTGGGAGGCGTGGTTCATCAGAGACGAGAGCTTTGCCATCATCCTCCCGTCCCCCACAGTATCCAGAGGACACCCCAGCACACTGCTGGCCTTCTTTAGCAGCTTGTTCAGCCTCTTCCTGTCAGCCGCTGCCATGCTGCTGCTCCAGAAGACCACTCCATCAAAGATGGCTGATGCCACCACAGAGTCAAAGAAGGTCTTCAGCAGTGCTCCCTGCACTCCAAAGGCCCTCAGTCTCCTCAGCAGAAAAAGTCTGCTCTGTCCCTTCTTATAAAGTGCATGTGCATGGTCAGACCAGTCCAGTTTGTTGTTCAGGTGAACACCCAGGTACTTATACGATTTTACAATCTCAATGTCCAGTCCCTGGATGCTCACTGGTACCGGAGGAGTGCGTTTACCACGGCGGAAGTCCACCACTTGGTCTTACTATAGAGTTGATGTGGATTTGAGAGACGTTTGTAAGTTTATTGTACAAAAGGCTAAAAAAGGGATTAAAAGAAGATGTATTTCTGTTGGAGAAGTCCAATTTTGGACTAATGTTGAAATGGATGTAAGAATGGTGAACTCCGTTTTGGTTTTCAAGAGAATAATTTATTGAACAATTCTTGAGAGTTATAAATGTGATTAAAAACGTATTTATATGGAAGAAGTATGTGAAAGTATGTCTGTATGTATGTGTATATATGTATGCATATATTGTTTTATTTTCTTATTTTTTCTTTATTTTACATACATTTTCTGATTTATTAGATATTAATTTAGCATAGGAATATATACGCATTTTTTTCTTCAACCTATACCTTTTCAGTCTTTCTGTTTTGTATATTATATAGAATAATATTATATCGTATTTGATTGACTGAATAAAATACACAACAACAACACACATGGTGTATGAAACTTCTAAAGAAATGTCTGAGTGACCGTCAATTATTAAATATCATAAAATTATAGATATGCTTATTTACAGTAAACAGAGCAGGGTAATGTAAAAAGAACATTAGTAATATAAATAATTAACCTGTTTCTAACAGTAGTGACTACAGGCAGTTTAATTCATATTTATTAATGTACGCAGCAACTTTTCAATTAGTCGTTGCATTGTTTAATGCAACACAGTTTCAAATATAGTTTAATCAAAGTAGTGTGTGTGTGTGTGTGTGTGTGTGTGTGTGTGTATAGCGTTGTTGCTGTTATAGTTGTCCACCTCATGCTGTTTCTTGAATGAACAAAGCAGAGCCTGTATGAGGAGAAGCAGAGGAACCTTTCTACCAGTAGATGGCAGTATACGCTTATGTAAACCATACATTTAATTAAATGTGACCATCGTCTCTGTTAACTAACTAGGTTATTGATCAATATGTATTTAATGCCGTTTATTTCCTCTGATATTTAATGTTCATGGTTAATTTGCAGCATAGTTGTACATACATCATGTACAGTGGCGGTGCGTCAATAGAGGGCGCTAGGGCGCCGCGCCTCTTAAAATGTTGAGATGAAAAGAAAAAAGAAGAAGAAAAAAATATAATATATACTGTCAAAAAACATTACATACCAAATAATTTAAATAAGAAATAAAGCGTGTTGACGCGCTAAATGTGTGTGGGAGACCGTAAGCCTGTCAACAACCACTTAAGTTAAATGTGACCAAAAATAATAATATCGCCACTCATCGTCACGGAGAGAAGCCCCGCCCCCTTTTACGCGCGCCGCCGTAACGTGTGTGTACCGGAGCGAGCTAACATTTCACGGTCGTTGCGGCAATGACGGCTTCTCATTGTTGATGAAACGTGAATCTTCGGGCGCAGAAATGCGCCCTTAATTCACGTGATTGGACTATTCGGGCAATCAGAGACCGGTATGTTCCCTCACAGCCAGAGAGCTCCACGTAGCTACGCGAGCAAGTAGCTAACCGGAGCTGGTTAGCTGGATGCTAGGTGAGTAATGAGTTGTTTTGTTTCTCCTGTCTGTTGTTCCAAAGTCCTGGGACTCTGTCTCATCTATTCTCCCCGTCGCCTCATCCAGCCTGTCGTTTGCTCGCTTCAATTATTGTTTAATGTCCGTGAGTTGAACCCGTTATCTATCTTTTGTGAAGTCTCGACGTTCATTGCCTGCTTCGCCGGCTAGCCTCGGAGCTAACTCGTCATGTCGGGGCCCAGAGAGCCGAGAGCCGTTAAAAATCGCCAACATTCCGCGTATTTCCCAAAAGCTACGGGGGAGGTCGATAATTAAAATGTGAAATGTTTTTAAATTTCGTAAAAGGGTTTTTCGTGCAATTGTCACGGGGAAACGCAGAGGAACCCACCCTCAGAGGGCATTGACTCACGCGTCTCACAGACCGCCCGGGCCGGGGCGCGAACCCTCGTCAATGAAGGATCCGCGTTACATGTGAGCGCGCTACCGCTAGGCCATCATATCGGGCAATTTCTATCGCACTTTTGGTTAATTTATCATTATGAAACGCGTCACGTGACCAAGCCGCCGGTTTGAATCAAGCAATTGACAAATCTCTAAATCAAAGATATTAATAATAAATTAAAAGAGTTGACGGGTAAATAATACTTATAAAAAATAAAGAGTAACCCAGATGGTGATAATCATAATAATACTGGGAATTTATAGCGCTTTTCGAGACACTCAAATGTCGTTGTTAGCTAGCTAGTAGCAGGCTAACTACCCACACAGTGCAAACCTGCATCCGTTTTCAATGCATTCAGGAAACTCAAATCAGGCTGAGGGAGCAGCAGCTGGACCATCAGAGCTTCAGGTGAGGTGTTACATTGATTCTGTGTTGATGTGTATTATTATGGTTGACATTGTTAATATCGCCTACCTGTTTAATGTGAATTATTATTATTATAATGTTAAAACATGCATGTGCAGGCTAGGCTAAGTTTCCTTTGCTCTTTAGGGAACAGTCTGGCCACAGTGACCGTCAGCAACTTCAGCACAAGAAGTTACTGTTTCAGGCAAAGTGGTGTAGTCGGTATCCATGGCTGCATTATTATATTGCCCGACACTCTTTGTTTTGAGTAGGATATAGAATATATACTGTTACTGTATTTTGGCATTTTAGCAGAACTTTTCTTATTCATTTCTTATTTATTTGGTGCAGAATACGGTTTTGTATTTCAACTAAGGTTTGATAACAGTAATTTTGTTTAAATCAGTTTAAAGAGACTGAGGCTGTACTTCAAGCAACATCAACGCTTTTCACTTGTTTTTTTGCTAGAGAAAGTACTGGTATTTTTCCAAATATTATGTGACTCAGTAGTTTAATTATTTGTTGTGTCAGTCCTTGAAGTTCAGGCAGGTTGTGCCTTTAAAGCCCCCTGACTTGCATTTGTATTACATTGATCTGGAAAATGATAACTCGTAAAAACACCTTTAGTGGACTTGCAGTGGATGAACAGCCAGCAGCAACACGGCATCGTTCTTTTGTTGCTATTCTTTGGCGTGCTGGTGGCAGTAATAACTTTTGTAACTATGTGTGATGAAGAGGAGGAGTTGCAAGCTGTTGGATCTTCCACAAGGCAGCCTGGAGGAGAGGCTGCAGAGGGACAACGCTCTTCTCCAGGTAACCAAGAACAACTGTTGTCTTCTAACCACTTCTCCCTCCCTAATGTTCATTCATGAGTAGGGATGGGAATCGAGAACCGGTTCCCAGTGAACCGATTGTTTGGGATCGTCAGCCAAATTCTTTAACGGTTCTGCTAACGGTCCTCTGTGGCGTTGCGCATGCGCAAACTTTTTTAGTTTCTTCTTCAGACTGCAGCAAACATGGCAACTAGGCAGAAGCGTTCTAAAGTTTGGCTCTATTTCACACGACAAAATGACAACTACGCCACTTGTAACGTGTGTAAAAAGTCTATTTCGTCGAAGGGAGGAAATACAACAAATATGAAGAAGCATTTGAACACAGCATGGAATTAAATGACAGGAATGTCATGTGTTCGATGCAGCAGCTCAGATAACGTTGGCGCTTCATCTCTTTCTGTCCAAGGTAAACTCCTCCAAAGTGATCACAACCACTCACTGTGTGAAGCCATTTGCCTTTATTGGTCTCCCATTATTGATCACTTCACGTTTGGATTGAAAGTCCAGTTTTGAGAAATGTTTGATCGTAACGGTGTTAATAGCAAACGTTCGCGTTATCGCGTTAACCCATTATTAAACTGAGCATATCGATTTTTAATCCAATATTAAATTTAGCATATAGCTACGCTAGCTTAGCTATAGAATCTTCCATTGTCAGCCCCCTACATTGAGGCAGAGGTCGTGTTTGCCTCCCCTCTTAATGTGGCTTTATGTCAGCTCAGCAAATTCAGCGATTTTGTTTGTGCCATTTGTTTCATTGTGTAAACCAGCTTTCACTATATAAATAATCTCCATTGCCATCCAATTTAGCTGATGAGGTTCAGAGTCAGACCGGTTCAGAGGCTGGTCGTCTATCTGGGTCACAGGCTACAGCACGTCTTGTACACCTCCAGCCCATCTTTTCTTCGAGGCAGGGAAAAATAAAATGACCGAGGAGAGGATCAACGAATGTCACCGAGCAGTGACTAAGTTTGTGGTGAAAGGTTTGCACCCTTTTACTACGGTAGATGCCCCAGATTTTCGGTAGCTTAAGTTGTTTTTGACATGCCAGTTCAAATAAAATATCAAATTGCAATGTTGTTATTCTAACCAGCAGCATAGTTCTCTTTCATTCCTTCATCCCACGATATATGTTCTATAGGGAGATGACAAAGATTCTCAACCAAAATACAAAGCCCCAAACAGGGACAGTTTGGCAAACCAACAATCCCTGCTTGGTATGAGGTTGAAAAGAGGAACTAATGTCAGAGCTGAAGCTTGTCAAAAGGGCAACCATCACTGCTGATGGATGGACAAGTTTCAGCCAGGACCATTACCTAACAGTAACGCTGCACTGGGTCAGAGATGGTCAGAATGAGGAAAAAGTCCTGAAAACGAAGGCAGTGTATCAGGCACAGACAGGGCCAGCTGTGGCAGAGGAGATAGATGGGATCCTGGAGGAGTTCGGAGTGAGAGAGAAGGTAGTGGCAGCCACTGTTGACAACGCAGCAAACATGAGTGTAGCTGTGAAGTCTCTACACCTGATCAAGTTGCCATGTTTCGCACACGTTAAACCTCGGAGCTCAGAAACTGTACAATTGTACTACTATATCCAACTGGGTGGCAAGGATTCGTTCTGTGGTTGTGTGGATGAAGAGATCCCACATGGCCAAAGTAGTCCTCAAGGAGAAGCAAGAACTCCTCAGTAAGAACACATTTAAAATACTTTCTTTATATCATAGCCAAATACACCAACATACATATGTTAATGTAAATGAGCAGATTATGACTAATTTAAATTGATAAACTACTTGTAATTGTTTCTTGTAAACTTGTATGTGTGTGTTTGCCTTTCAAAGCTGCCAAAGCACATGCTCCTCTTGGATGTAAAGACGAGATGGAACTCTCTGTTTTTAATGATGGAGAGATTCTGCGAGCAGTTTTCTGCCATCCAAGCTGCAGCAATAGAACCACGGCTTAGAAAACCCATGGAAAAGGAGAAGTAAGTAACACTGTTTAAAAAAAATATATAATAATAATACGGCTTATTTAAAACTTTATGGACTAAAGCAATTAAAAGATTTGATAAAGCAATATATATATATATATATATATATATTTGTTATATTGCAGACTGGCCAAAATGGGCAACGAGGACTTGAGGAAGGCAGGAGTTTGTGCTGCTGATGCGCAATCATTACATGTCCACACTCGCTGTCTCCTCTGACAAAAGTCCGACCTGTGGCCAGATATTGCCTATCCTCCAAAAGTTGGAGGCACATTATACAGTGCAGGCAGAGGACTCTGCATTCGTGAGGAGCGTTAAAGTGAACATTTGGGGCGATCTCTCAAAACGCTACCAGGTACAGTGACTGACATTTATTAGTTTATTATTAATAATATGATGGTTAATCATATACACTAAATTAAATTCATATTCAGTAACATTTACCCCTAGGGTCCCCTAATGTCTGTCCATCTCTTTAAACTTAAGGATGCTGATGTCCAGGCATTCCTGCAGGAGGCCACCGATAGGGAAGAGATCTGGGACAGGGTCAGGGAAGCAGCAGTGGCAGCAAACTCGGAGGCAGCTGCAAATGAGGTTTCTGAATTTGACAATCCCTTTGATTGTAGCGAATTTTGAGACATTTCTCTCTGGCTCTGTGGTTCTTACATGGTGAATTTATTCACAAGTTGTCAGAGCAAGGAGAGACACAGAGGCAGGGGGATGAAGAGGAGGAAGAAGATGACTAAGTTCAGCTAATTTTGATAAATGATGATGATAGATGGAATGGATCTTTAGATTATTTAATTTAATCCAAACCATTTGATTATGTCCATTTCATTTCAGACACCAGCCGTAAAGCAGAGTAAAAGGACAGCCTTGGAGGAACTCTTTGAAGAGGAGGACCGTGAGCTGCAGTCCCTGCAACAACAGCAGCTCCCTGAGTCCATGGCCCAGAGAGTCCATCAAGAGGTCCAGCTGTACAGAAGTCTGCCCTCCATCCCCTCTACAAATCACACCACCCTTTGGTGGTGGCACAAGACTTGCATTTGCATTACATTGATCTGGAAAACGATAACTCATAAAAACACCTTTAGTGGACTTGCAGTGGATGAACAGCCAGCAGTAACACGGCATCGTTCTTTTGTTGCTATTCTTTGGCGTGCTGGTGGCAGTAATAACTTTTGTAACTATGTGTGATGAAGAGGAGGAGTTGCAAGCTGTTGGATCTTCCACAAGGCAGCCTGGAGGAGAGGCTGCAGAGGACAACGCTTCTCCAGGTAACCAAGAACAACTGTTGTCTTCTAACCACTTCTCCCTCCCTAATGTTCATTCATGAGTAGGGATGGGAATCGAGAACCGGTTCCCAGTGAACCGATTGTTTGGGATCGTCAGCCAAATTCTTTAACGGTTCTGCTAACGGTCCTCTGTGGCGTTGCGCATGCGCAAACTTTTTTAGTTTCTTCTTCAGACTGCAGCAAACATGGCAACTAGGCAGAAGCGTTCTAAAGTTTGGCTCTATTTCACACGACAAAATGACAACTACGCCACTTGTAACGTGTGTAAAAAGTCTATTTCGTCGAAGGGAGGAAATACAACAAATATGAAGAAGCATTTGAACACAGCATGGAATTAAATGACAGGAATGTCATGTGTTCGATGCAGCAGCTCAGATAACGTTGGCGCTTCATCTCTTTCTGTCCAAGGTAAACTCCTCCAAAGTGATCACAACCACTCACTGTGTGAAGCCATTTGCCTTTATTGGTCTCCCATTATTGATCACTTCACGTTTGGATTGAAAGTCCAGTTTTGAGAAATGTTTGATCGTAACGGTGTTAATAGCAAACGCGTTATCGCGTTAACCCATTATTAAACTGAGCATATCGATTTTTAATCCAATATTAAATTTAGCATATAGCTACGCTAGCTTAGCTATAGAATCTTCCATTGTCAGCCCCCTACATTGAGGCAGAGGTCGTTTGCCTCCTCTCTTAATGTGGCTTTATGTCAGCTCAGCAAATTCAGCGATTTTGTTTGTGCCATTTGTTTCATTGTGTAAACCAGCTTTCACTATATAAATAATCTCCATTGCCATCCAATTTAGCTGATGAGGTTCAGAGTCAGACCGGTTCAGAGGCTGGTCGCATCTGGGTCACAGGCTACAGCACGTCTTGTACACCTCCAGCCCATCTTTTCTTCGAGGCAGGGAAAAATAAAATGACCGAGGAGAGGATCAACGAATGTCACCGAGCAGTGACTAAGTTTGTGGTGAAAGGTTTGCACCCTTTTACTACGGTAGATGCCCCAGATTTTCGGTAGCTTAAGTTGTTTTTGACATGCCAGTTCAAATAAAATATCAAATTGCAATGTTGTTATTCTAACCAGCAGCATAGTTCTCTTTCATTCCTTCATCCCACGATATATGTTCTATAGGGAGATGACAAAGATTCTCAACCCAAAATACAAAGCCCCAAACAGGGACAGTTTGGCAAACCAACAATCCCTGCTTGGTATGAGGTTGAAAAGAGGAAACTAATGTCAGAGCTGAAGCTTGTCAAAAGGGCAACCATCACTGCTGATGGATGGACAAGTTTCAGCCAGGACCATTACCTAACAGTAACGCTGCACTGGGTCAGAGATGGTCAGAATGAGGAAAAAGTCCTGAAAACGAAGGCAGTGTATCAGGCACAGACAGGGCCAGCTGTGGCAGAGGAGATAGATGGGATCCTGGAGGAGTTCGGAGTGAGAGAGAAGGTAGTGGCAGCCACTGTTGACAACGCAGCAAACATGAGTGTAGCTGTGAAGTCTCTACACCTGATCAAGTTGCCATGTTTCGCGCACACGTTAAACCTCGGAGCTCAGAAACTGTACAATTGTACTACTATATCCAACTGGGTGGCAAGGATTCGTTCTGTGGTTGTGTGGATGAAGATCCCACATGGCCAAAGTAGTCCTCAAGGAGAAGCAAGAACTCCTCAGTAAGAACACATTTAAAATACTTTCTTTATATCATAGCCAAATACACCAACATACATATGTTAATGTAAATGAGCAGATTATGACTAATTTAAATTGATAAACTACTTGTAATTGTTTCTTGTAAACTTGTATGTGTGTGTTTGCCTTTCAAAGCTGCCAAAGCACATGCTCCTCTTGGATGTAAAGACGAGATGGAACTCTCTGTTTTTAATGATGGAGAGATTCTCAGCAGTTTTCTGCCATCCAAGCTGCAGCAATAGAACCACGGCTTAGAAAACCCATGGAAAAGGAGAAGTAAGTAACACTGTTTTAAAATAATAATAATACGGCTTATTTAAAATTGTATGGACTAAAGCAATTAAAAGATTTGATAAAGCAATATATATATATATATATATATTTGTTATATTGCAGACTGGCCAAAATGGGCAACGAGGACTTGAGGAAGGCAGGAGTTTGTGCTGCTGATGCGCAATCATTACATGTCCACACTCGCTGTCTCCTCTGACAAAAGTCCGACCTGTGGCCAGATATTGCCTATCCTCCAAAAGTTGGAGGCACATTATACAGTGCAGGCAGAGGACTCTGCATTCGTGAGGAGCGTTAAAGTGAACATTTGGGGCGATCTCTCAAAACGCTACCAGGTACAGTGACTGACATTTATTAGTTTATTATTAATAATATGATGGTTAATCATATACACTAAATTAAATTCATATTCAGTAACATTTACCCCTAGGGGTCCCCTAATGTCTGTCCATCTCTTTAAACTTAAGGATGCTGATGTCCAGGCATTCCTGCAGGAGGCCACCGATAGGGAAGAGATCTGGGACAGGGTCAGGGAAGCAGCAGTGGCAGCAAACTCGGAGGCAGCTGCAAATGAGGTTTCTGAATTTGACAATCCCTTTGATTGTAGCGAATTTTTGTGAGACATTTCTCTCTGGCTCTGTGGTTCTTACATGGTGAATTTATTCACAAGTTGTCAGAGCAAGGAGAGACACAGAGGCAGGGGGATGAAGAGGAGGAAGAAGATGACTAAGTTCAGCTAATTTTGATAAATGATGATGATAGATGGAATGGATCTTTAGATTATTTAATTTAATCCAAACCATTTGATTATGTCCATTTCATTTCAGACACCAGCCGTAAAGCAGAGTAAAAGGACAGCCTTGGAGGAACTCTTTGAAGAGGAGGACCGTGAGCTGCAGTCCCTGCAACAACAGCAGCTCCCTGAGTCCATGGCCCAGAGAGTCCATCAAGAGGTCCAGCTGTACAGAAGTCTGCCCTCCATCCCCTCTACAAATCACACCACCCTTTGGTGGTGGCACAAGACTTGCATTTGCATTACATTGATCTGGAAAACGATAACTCATAAAAACACCTTTAGTGGACTTGCAGTGGATGAACAGCCAGCAGTAACACGGCATCGTTCTTTTGTTGCTATTCTTTGGTGTGCTGGTGGCAGTAATAACTTGTGTAACTATGTGTGATGAAGAGGAGGAGTTGCAAGCTGTTGGATCTTCCACAAGGCAGCCTGGAGGAGAGGCTGCAGAGGGACAACGCTCTTCTCCAGGTAACCAAGAACAACTGTTGTCTTCTAACCACTTCTCCCTCCGGGTTTCCTGTGAACTATTCCAAGCGCAGGCCATGACAGGGGTGGTGCGCTGTAACTTCCGGAGACTGGTTGACCTGAAGCTGCCCGGTGTGGAGCTGCCAGCCGTGTTCGACCCCGTGTTGATAGCAGAGCTGAACAATTTGTCTGCAAAGGTGACGGCAAAGGCAAAATATCCAGCGCTGCAGGTCACCAACGGAGACACAGGAGAGAGATTCGGTCTGGACTATGTGGAGCCCGTCTGTCGTCCTGTTCCTGTCAACTGGGACAAGCACAAGACACAGCCAAGCATGGCCGCTGCGGTCGCCAAGGAGACGGAGCATCCTGCAGCTGTAGAGGCCACAGACCGTCAGGTAATCCAGATAAATGACCCGTCAATTCTCAATAATGATAATCAGATTGTGAATACTTCTTGTCCTCTCTGTGTGACGCTTCATTTCAGGAGACCAGTGCCACTGTGAGGGAAGCTCCATCCAGTCTTGTGCCCATCCTGTCCTTCCACGAGGGGTCTGATGTAAAGTTCCAGCCGCCCTTGAGGCCGTCGTCTGCTCCAGGTAAATTAAACCCCGACCACCCTCATATGGACTTTGCACTGAGAACCAGCCGTGTAAATAAAAGACAGAATAACAAGACAATCGTCTTAATATATTGTTTATTTACAATAATCTTGAAAATATATAAAACACATCACCATATAATTGTATTCTCCCAAGAAACACTGTAATCAACATGTGCTTTATACGCTGTATTTATCTACAGCACCGCTGCCCGTATCCTCCTCTCCATATAGCCGCTCGCACCGGACCGATGAAAACAGGAGGCATCGTCCAGGTCCTGGACCACGGCCGGTGGACAGAAGGTGCCATTGACGGCTTCTGATGAAACACCACGGAGCTCCACGCATGCTGAAGCAGGTGGATGACGACTACGCCGCCATGATCCAGAGGGGGTGCACTGACCCTCACAGTGTGTTACATCCGACCACATGCCAACATATCTCCAGATATGTCAAGCATCTGGCCAAAAGAAAACCCACCAGCTCCTCTCTGAACACCAGCAGGGTTTTTCCTGGGTCAAAATGGGTCTTCGGTGCTCCCAAAAAAAATTGTTACGCGCTGTGCGCGCGCCGTCTATTCATGCACGTCAGGCTGTTGAGTGAGTGATCAGCAGCTGGTCGCTCGGTCCATTCGCGCACCTCACAGTTGCGTATTGATCAGACAAGAGGACACGCTTATCAACTCCAGTGTTTCCCCTCCCATTATAACTAGGGATTGGTATCGTTTGGGTTGTTTCCGATACCGGTGCTAAACCGGTACTTTTAAAACGATACCGGTGCCTAAACGGTGCCTGAACCGATACTCTTTCTTTTTTAAACGCACAATGAGGTCATTAAAAGTCTCTTCGGCCATATTCCCTGTAGAAGCCGTTATCATGGAGCACTGACAAACAACGGATATCAGACTGTTAACATACACAATATATGTTCTCCATGATATGATGTGATATGTATTGTCATGTGCAGACTTTATAGGGTTAAACCTGTCACTGTGTTGATGGGAAAAGAGAACAACCAATCAGAGGTACTGAAGATGACACGTGACAAATAAAGTTTTGCTTCTGACAGCGAGAGTTACACTGAAACAAAGTGATGCCCCACGGTCTTTATTCCTCCGTCATTATAGTCCCAGTAACACCGGGTATACAGCCGGGACCGCTGGACATCAACACATCTGCTCGCAGACTGTCACGCTCGTAGCTCGTAGCTAGCGCTAGCTACGAGCTAGCTTCAGCATGGTTATAATGGCTAATTTATTATTTCTTGGGCTACTTTTATGAATGCAAGACTTGCAATCAACGTTCCGGTACTAATCTGAGTTCAGGCTGCTCGTCATAATCGGTCTCCACGTGTTCAGGGGGACCGGTGACGGTCTCCCCATCGCGCCCAGCCTGACGCTGGTGTGCTCCACACGGGCTCACGTAGTCACACACGGCGCAGCCTCCGCTGTCAGAGTTAAATATGAGAGGCTCGTAACCTGCTGACAGGGCGGAGTCACCAGAGAAGTTCACAACAATAGTTTTTTTTCAATTTCAATCGGCTCAGGCACCGGAAAGAAGCACCGAAATGTGCGTTGCGTTTCGGTCCGGGTAATAACGGTTGTATTTTTTATTTTATTTTTTCCATCGCGGACTTTTTTTTGCCTTAGGCGCTCGGGATTTGTCATAGGCGCTCGGGAAAACGGCGTAGGCGCGCGCCCAAATGTTCTCTGCAGGAAAAACCCTGCACCAGCCCAGAGAAGGTGTTGGAGACACAGCAGCTGTGGCAGAGCTTGACCACCGGCAGCCAAACGGTCAGTGT
>NC_079398.1:9784742-9818147 GCF_029220125.1 Pseudoliparis swirei
GGGTGCACTCTCAAGGTCCTGGGAGTTGCAAGCGTGCCGGCCTTGGGTTGATGACTCTGGACACTGGAAGCGGACCCACAAATCTGGAGCCAGTTTCTTTGAGGCGACATGGAGTGGTAAGTCTTTGGTAGAGAGCCAAACCTTTTGGCCTGGACTGTGGGAGGAGGCGACCCTCGATGAACGTCCGTAGCCTTCATCCGAGCTGAACTTGGAGAAGAGACTGGCAGCACCAGCCCAAACTCTGCGACAGCGTCTGATCATGGCATGTGCCGATGGAACCATCACCTCTTCCTCATTGTTAGGGAAAAGTGGAGGCTGAAACCATTGACACAATGGAATGGAGAGAGACCTGTGGCCGCCGTGGGAAGGGTATTGTGGGCAACCTCGACCCATGTGAGGTGGTCCTCCAGGTGGTCTGGTTCTGGGAGGCGAGACAACGTGGCGTAGTCTCTAGTTCTTGGTTCAGACGCTCCGACTGTCCATTTGACTGAGGGTGATATCCTGATGACAGGCTGACGGTGGCACCTATGAGTCGACAAAACTCTTTCCAGAAGGCGGAAATGAATTGTGGACCCCTGTCGGAAACAATGTCATTAGGGAATCCATGGATCCTGAATACGTGATTCATCATGACCTCTGCGGTGACTTTGGCAGAGGGTAGCCTGGTTAATGGGATGACGTGAGCCACTTTTGAAAATCGATCAACCACTGTTAGAACCGTAGTCTTGCCTCTGGATGAGAAATCCTGTCACAAAATCCATCGAAATGTGTGACCAAGGACGATGGGGAATCGGCAGCGGCTGGAGCAAGCCCATCTTAACTTGAGATGAGGTCTTATTACACGCACACACGGACAAGCCGCTACATACTCGGCCACATTTTCTTCATGGATGGCCACCAGAAACGTTGTTGAATCCTGAACATTGTTCTTGCTACTCCCGGATGGCACGAAAGCACAGATGAGTGAGCCCAGTGGATGACCTTGGAGTGAAGAGCCTCAGGAACAAACAGCAGATTGTTGGGACACTCGCTAGGCGCTGGATTCATGACATTTGCCTCTTTAACGTCTGACTCCACTTGCCAGGAAAAGGCTCCGATCACCCGGTTAAGTGGAAGGATGGTCTTGGGCTCTACCGCAGTGGTTGGGATCGTAAAGGCGAGACAAAGCATCGGGTTTTGATTCTGAGACCGGGACGAAAAAGAGAGTGTGAAGTTGAATCTACTAAAGAAAGTGTCCACCTGGCCTGACGGGAGTTGAGGCAACTTAGCCTTTCTTATATATTCTAGATTCTTGTGATCTGTCCAGACTAAGCGGTTGCTCTGCACCCTCTAGCCAGTGTCTCCATTCCTCGAGGGCAGCTTTTACAGCTAACAATTCCTTGTTTCCCACGTCATAATTCCGCTCTGCCGTTGTCAACTTCCGCGACAGGTAAGCACATGGATGCATCTTGTTGTCTTCTGCAGAACGTTGAGACAGTACTCCTCCAATTCCCTCATTGGAAGCATCCACCTCGACCATAAACTGGCGCTGGGGATCTGGAATGGTGAGTATAGGGAGCTGAGGTGAAACTATCTCTGAGAAGTTTGAAAGCAAGAACCCCCTGGGGGGGCCCCTTGAAGGGAACCTTAGGAGAAGTCAGAACATGCAGAGGAGCAGCAACAGAACTGAAATTCCTAATAAACTTCCTATAGAAGTTAGCAAATCCTAGGAACTGCTGAACCTTTTTCCTGGAGTCTGGTGTGGGCCACTGGGATACTGCACTGACTTTACATGGGATCCATTTGGATATGATTAGGTGAGACTATGTATCCTAAGAAAGACACCTCTTCTGTGTGGAACTCGCACTTCTCTGCCTTGACATATAGCTGATTATCCAGTAGTTTCTGCAAAACTTGGCGGACATGGTTAACATGAGATTTAGCGTCTGGGGAGAAAATCAGTATGTCATCCAGATACACAAACACTGAAATATTCAAGAATTCCCGCAAAACCTCATTCACAAAAGCTTGAAAAACAGCCGGTGCATTGCACAGTCCAAAAGGCATTACCAAGTACTCATAGTGACCATTCTGAGTGTTGAATCCAGTTTTCCACTCATCCCCTTGTTTTATTCTAACCAAGTGATATGCATTTCTTAAATCCAACTTGGTGAATATCTTGGCCGTTTGAAGCAGTTCAAAAGCAGATGACATGAGTGGCAGAGGATAGCGGTTCTTCACCGTAATGTCATTTAGTGGACTGTAGTCTATGCAAGGTCTCAGAGACCCGTCTTTCTTTCCCACAAAAAAGAATCCCGCTCCGGCTGGAGACGATGAAGGACGGATAATCCCTGATTTGAGTGAAGAGGAGATGTATTCATCCATTGCTGTTCTCTCAGGTCTCGAAATCGAGTAAAGTCTCCCTTGGGAATGGGGGCTCCGGTGAGATCAATGGGACAGTCAAAATCTCGGTGAGGAGGTAGCGACAAGGCTTTAGACTTGTTAAACACTTCTTTAAATCATGGTAACAGGAAGGTACCTTGTGTAGATCAGGATAGTCAGGGTGATCTATAATGATCCTACTAGAGTCTGTTGGTGCATTAACAGGTTGCGAGTTTACACCTGCCCTTACAATCCTCTCCCATTCCTTAACTTTCCTGAAGGCCAGTCTATGTGAGGATTGTGGATCTTCAGCCAAGGAAACCCCAAAATAATCGGGTGCTGAGTCGACTCAAAAATATGAAATTGCATGCTCTCGGTATGGTCCTTATTTATAGTAATCCGTATGGGCTCAGTGCAATGGTAACTATGAACAACAAGCGGCCGTCTAAGGCACTGGCACTAACAGGATGAGATAAGCGGGACAGTTTTATTTTTAGCTGTTTGACTAGGCCCCAGTCTATAAGGCTTTCGTCAGCCCTGAGTCTATTAACACACCCTGGTCAAAGGTCTGATTGTTAATACAAATGTCTACCTGAGTAACAGGTCGAGGAGGGAAGTCTGCGGAAACTTGCTCACTGGCGCCCTCCTTTTGACTGGTGAGCACGATCTTTTCCCGGGCATGAAGCGAGTTGATGACCCGGCTGGCCGCAGTAGAAACAGCAACCCTCCGTGAGCGGCGCGCCTCTCCTCCAGAGAAAGCCTGGTTTTTCCAAGCTGCATGGGTTCCCCGGAGTCATTGAAGTGTAGTCCTCTGATGGTCCGGTAACATGAGCTGGAAATCCTCCGCTGGTGGCGCGACCCTCCGAGGCGAATTCTGGAGCTGGGAATAACATCTCGGTTGCGTCGGCGGCTCCTCTCTCTTTCGAAGGCGGTTATCGATCCGGATGGCCACAGCGATGAGGATTCCAGATCCCGGTGTCTCCAGTGGAGCCAGCTGGTCCTTTATCGGTTCCGAAGTCCTGTCATGAAGGCGTCACGAAGGCGGAACATTCCATCCGCTGTCCGCTGCTGCTGTACGAAACTCGATGGCATAATCAACCACCTGGCGGTTGAGCTGACGTATTTGAAACAGTCTTCTGCTGGCCTCCGTAGCAGGCGATGAGTGGTCAAAATCGCCTCATAGTCTCTATGAAATCGGCCAATGAGTAACATAGTTCGGTGTCTCTAGACCATTCTGCAGTAGCCCAGGCTGCAGCTCTTCCCGTTAAATGCGACACAATAAACGCCACTTTACCATGCTCAGATAAAAAAGCTGCTGGGTTGTGTTGAAAATGCAGATCACACTGTACCAGAAAGGCTCTGCAATTCGAAGAGTCTCCGGCAAATCTCTCCGGAAGAGCCAGCCGTAGCGGGAGGAAACAGCCTGACCTGGGTCGTCAGCTGGAGTATTGACAGGCAAATTCTCAGCTGTGGATGACGTCACCGGAGGAGCAGTCTGTTGATGAGTGAAAAAATTATTCATTTGGGCAAACAGTTGTTGCATCTGTGTAGATAATTCTTCCTGAACCCGCCTGGCGTCCTCTCAGCTCTTGTATTTCCGGCTGACTTTGTCCAGTGTTCCTCGTGATGAAAAATCGTCACGCCCTGTACCGACAGAGCGGCGTGAAGCGTTCTTGGGTCGGCTGGGTCCATAATGTGGTCAGTTCGTTCTGTTACGATCTCAGACACTTAGGAAGTAGGACCCAATTGCACGACCGGGAGGCAGAGATAAAGTATTTGTAAGTACTTTATATTTCGGTTCTGCAGTGAACAAAATGAAAGCGCTCACGTAGTGAGGATCAAAAACTTTCAAGAGCACAACATAACCCGACCTGATCATGGCAAAAGACCAGACAGACGACAAGGAACACTGGGAGACAGGGGAATTTAAGCACATGGTAACAAGACACAGGTGGGACCAATCAGGGGCGGGGCTGACACTGATGAGCATAGGAGACAGGTGTGATGACAGGTGAAAACAATCAGGAAGCCTGGAATGAGAGAAAGCTAACATAAATGACATGAACCTCTCTAGCATATCTGTCGGTGCACAACATACACTCGAGAGAAAACGGCAACATTTTTTTGAGTGAATGCTTCAATGGCAATACAGCATATATATATTTATTGCAGTACTTTCATCAAGGGGCCATAGGCTCCTATCGCGATGGATAGTGACTAATCAGGCGCATATATATGTTTGTGTATATACTGTATATATATGTGTGTGTGTGTATGTTTGTATGTGTGCGTATATATATAATATATATATATATATATCTATCAACAACATAAGAGTGAGCTTTTGTTTTTATAAAATGGGCATCAAGTATAGACATAAAGGTTTTAGATGCGTTTCAATTTTAGTAGTTTTTAATGCAAATTCATTGATTATAAAATGGACATTTATGGGCTGGCTGCAAATACACTATTTAAAAAAAACATTTGTGTAGAACCTTTTTACTTTGCAAAAATTGTTTGGTATGTTGATATTTCTTGAAATAAATGTTTCTCAGTTTGGACCAACGTGAGAAAAAAGTCTTTAAAGCTTATTTAATACACTTTGGCTGAACTAAGACTGAATTCTGCCGAACGTGTCCCTAATGGGAGTCTACCCTCATCATTCTTGCTAAATTCTGTCGGAACAGATTTTGCCTTCAACAGATAGCGTTCATATGTGTCCCGCTCAGTTTGGGGCGATGGCACTCAGTCAGCCCGAGCCACGTCGGGCTGTTGAATCTAATCTGCACTTGTCTTGACATATTGGCGTACGTCTGTTGTGCATTATGCCGTTTGACAGTCAGAAATCGATGCGGCTTCAGTAGAGATCCCGATCAGTTGCAAATCTCGCAGCCCCCCATAAACACATTCCATGTCCTTAACCCCGGCCACCTCAATGGAAACAAGTTGAATGCATCATTTTCAATAAATTTCATCTCCCCGCCCCCCACACACACCAATGAAAAAAAACACACTTTGAATCAAAAACAGCCGGCGTGATCAAAAGCGATGGCAACGGCTCTTGAGGGGTGAAAAATGTCATTACCATGTAAAGCAGTTTCTGTTTCCATCCTAACCCTTCCTTCAGTTTTACTGCAGATGCATCGACAGGTTACTTGGACTTCTCTGAATTTGAAAAGCTTGTTGAAGTTGTGAGGTTTTTGTCTCATTATACATTTGTCTGGAACAAGGAGGAGTTGAAGAAGTCCCATTACCCAGGGCTATTTGCTGTTCTTCCTCCAGCTCTGTGAACCCCTGCTGTGTTTGTTTGGGATTGTCGTGATTTCATTTCTAGGCACAATTCCACAGCCACATCTTAAAAGTAATTAACTTTGGCATTTTCACATTTGTTTTGATTTTGAACTAATTACCGACAAAATGTCACATTGGCGCTTCTCGCTCTGCCCGTGTGAGAACTCTGTGGTGTCACGTGTGTCTGTAGTGCAGCATTGGGAGTCTTTGAGGTGCGAGTCCTAAACCGATTTACATTCAGATGGGTTCCAGAGACACGCGGTCGGCTCTGTGCGCAGCACAAATATGAACAACTCGAGCAGTCTGAGCAAAATGCGACCAACAGTGCTGCGACCTTTGGACCAAACGCTGCGCTGCCTGCAGGACCGGCTCAACCGCCGCTACACGGCGACCTTTATGTACGACAGCGCCCCCTCAAGGTTGAAGTGGAACTCGACTTAAATCATTTTTCAATTCAATTTCTAAACCGTGTTGGGAAAACTAACCAACCACAACAACATATGACATCACTGAAGCAGAGCCAGCGGACACACAATGAAGACACTTTATTGTTCTGAGAGCCGTCTTTTAATTCCACCGTAAGTTTTCTGTATAAACATAATAAAGAAGTTATCAAACGATGTGTTCCTATGCACACACCAGCCAGCCAGCCAGCCAAAGTGAGTACGATCCCCCAGTGTTGGCCGACCACAGGTGTGCAGAGCCACTTCCTGTCTGAACCTCACATCCCTCCTCAACCTGCTGGGCCAATAGCTGAAGAGCAACATACAGCAACACTAATGGTGGGAGATATGAACGTTGGTGTTTCTTCTTTGAGAAGAAAGATTTTATTTTTGCTACAAATAACCTACAAGTTGTTGTTAAAGTGTTGCTTGTCTCACGTATGAGGGCCTTTTTATTAAATGCAGCGCCTCATCCCAAACAACTTCATCCTGTACCGAATTCTTAATGCCAACCTGAGAATGTGAAGAAGAAAAGCTCGCAGGACGGCGTCTGTTTTTTGCACGCCTAAACACGTCCGTCTAGAAATGGGTTTGGGGTTTGCTGCTTGAGGATTGGGATTAGCTGCAGACTGATCTGGTCTACGGGAAACTATTTAATCTCTTTAGGTGTTTTAAAAAATAGATTAAAGGAGTTGGAGTTGGTTACATTGAAAATGCGGAAGGTTATGTTTTGATCGCCGTGTATTTATTTATTTGTATGCGTGTTCCTCGCATAACTCAACAAGTTTTAAACCGAATCGCATGAAATTTGGTGGGATGATTGGTTATTATCCGGGGACCATTTGATTAGATTTTGGGATCGATCGGGTCAAAGGTCAAGGTCATGAAAAGGTCAAATCTTCATTTTACCATAGCGCGGTCAATTTTTATCCAATTGGCATTCAACTAATGCCAAAATGTTCATAATTCAATGCCCAATCTTGTGATATGCGAAGGTATGCGCTCTACCGAGTGCCCGTTCTAGTTGTAGATGTTTTCTTTGACGGAGGTGTGTGCACCTGTGTGAACTGGGTTATGATCACTGGAGTCTTAGTTTTGGTTTTATTCATGCTGTGATCTAAAAAATTGTCTTTCTTTTTTTATATTGTCTGTCGCTGTGTTATGTTGTACTGTCTGAAACTTTGTGTGATGTGCTGCTGCTGCCTCGGCCAGGACTCTCTTGTAAAGGAGATGTTTAATCTCAATGAGGCATTTTCTGGTTAAATACATTTAAAATAAATAAAATAAGCACACGTAATGCGAGGTGGTCTCACACCAGCTTCACGCGGCCTCACAGGGCAACATTACCACTGTGAGTGCATTGTTTGTCCTGATGGATGAGAGCTCAAGCTAATGCAAACCAGACCCCACAAGACGAATACGCCCTAATGCGGTTAAGATACAAGCATCCTACGTGCTCACGGAGAAAAACACACACACACAATGCAAATTAAAAGCGCAACATTAACCAGAGCGCAGCACTCAGGGGCCATATGAATAGCATTATGAAGAGAGAATTGGCAATTGGCAGCAAAGATTAGTTGGCTGGAGCCGTTTTGTTTTTCCGAGGTGGAAAACAAACCTTCCCGTCATGGGAGACGCGTTCACCAAACAGCAGTCGGAAAACAAACAAAGATCGGGTGATTTTTGTAATAACCAAAAGGCCGTTAGGACACGCAGGACCGCAGGGAGAATTATTAGCATCCGTAATCGGATTTGTCATGAATATCAAGTTCCCGCATGAAGAGTCTTTATCATTTGTTTTCACTTTATTTGTTTACATCAAGAAGCGCAGTGCCTTTCATGGCGTACCACTGATTAGGTTTAAATGTTTGAGCGATGTGCTCTGGCAGCTCGGCTCTGAGCCGCCGCTCAGTTAATCAGTCCAGAGCGAGAGAGAGAGAGAGAGAGAGAGAGAATCATGTGTATTCAACGCCAAGCACGAGTTCCTGTGTTTACATACGAACATGAAAGACTTTGCCCTGAGCTTCCATCGTCTTCCATATTCATACAGATTTAAATGGTGCGTACCATGTTCATGTACTTAGGGTTTCAACTGAAACATGTGTGCATGCTTCAATGTTTCAGAAAAGGCATCTGAACATACCTGTATGAACTCTGTCTGAAAAGCTCTGTTTTAGCACCTGTCTCTTTAAGAAGAAAAAAACGCCCAGTAAGCTCTGATTGGTCGGCATTTCCGATATTCCCCGATCTCCCCCCCCCCCCCCCCCTCACGAAACTAGCGAATGAAAAGCTGTGACATCACAGTGTTGGAGGCTCAGTTTATAACTTCAGATATTATATGTGTGGATTGACCTTTTGTACTTTCCCAGTATTTAAACAGCACCTGGACCGCATCATCAAATAAAACACACAAATCTCACTTTCTATAATGGTGGACTTGAAAGAATAAATGTGGTCGCAGTTCATGTACTGGCATCGCTTATGCAGAGGCAGACGAGCATTCCTGCGTAAAAGACATCATCATCATCCTCATCATCGCGCTGAGAACGGCCTTTTCTGAACGTTGGCCCTCTGCTCAGCTCGGGCTGAGTTCAGCGCGACCACGTGAATACGACTCAGTCAGCAAAATTATTTCAAGGTTATCAAAAAAACAGCGACAGCTGTTATCCGGGGCTTCGTTTCCTTTTTCTAATATGGGATGTGGCACGGAGCGCTGTGCTTTAACACCGCTTCCCAGCTGGTCAACACCTCCCTCCCCAGCGGGTGTGAGAGGGCGAGGGAGCGAGCAGGGTTTAGCGGGAGGCGGCGAGGGCGGAGGAAAGGAGGGACGGGAGAGGAGAGCCAATACAACATTAAACAGAGTGAAAAGACACATCAGAAGGGGAGCTGGCGGAGGGAGAAATGCAAAGCGCGAGCTCGGACGTTGGGGAAATCAGAAAAGCTCAGTGGCTGTGTGTGTAGCGTGTGTGGATGTGTGTTTGCTGCACTCCTACTAACACAACTCTACCCAAACAGAGCACACAACAAACCCCCGAGATAGACACACGGTCTACCTCCCAGAGGCCTGCAGAGATGTGTGAGAATAACGTCATCGCCCGTCACCGTCACACACCAGTGACACTATTTGGTGTTCCTAACTATATCATTTCCCCTCCCGGAGAGATGGTTCAAATGTGTGCTTCTTGGGAGGGAAGGAAACTATTTTCGATATATATCAAATGCAAATATGCCAATGTCTGCCACATGTGTTGTGATCCATGCATCGAGTTTATTATGCAGGTGAAGTTTATCTTAAGAGAAAAAGGGTCTCCCAAACGGCAGAGCGTTGTGATTGTTTTGTTTAGACATTTTGAAACATAGCCGTTCGAGAAGCGTTAATAGTTTAGATTCTAGATGAACAAGGCTCGGCTAGAGCTAGTTTACTAGATTAATTAGCACTGTGCATCTGTAATTTCAATCCAACCATAATATCAATTTGGATTTTGGCTTTTGGTTTCTAATGTAGTGACCAGAAGAGGAAGACAATAACAGCCCTCACAGTGTCTCTTTATTTTCAACAACTGAAAGCTGAGCATTGCCGCGGTGGCAACGCCTCAATTCACTTAGTGAACATCATGTCACGAAGAGGACTGGAAGTTAGTGACTGAGACCATGAACTCATGTTTACAATGTGCACTGAGGTAATAAATGAAGTCAGAAGTAGGGTCATCTCCTCATAGACTTCTATAGATAGTATCTTTATGAGCAGAGAAGTTTCCCCCTGCTGTCCATTAGAAAGAATGCAGGTTAACGGCTCTATTCAGACGCAGAGGTTGCCCTTTAATCGTGATGTTTTTTGTTGTTGTTGTTGTTGTTGCCAAAGACAGCTGCATGAAGCAGGATTGACGAGAGCAACGAGACTGAAACATGTTATGTAGAGAGCAGAGTTTTCAAATGTCCTCACCTTCCTAAATAGTCATTTTTACAGGTTTTTCAGAAAACACAAACAACGTCTATACATGATATTTTACTACAGGGGTAGAATCAGATGAAGTGTTCAACTGAGGATGTAGGCGATTTTACCAGAGGTGGCCAGTATCACGAGGAGATGATTTAGGCAACAACAACAAATATTTTTTGTCAAAAAATGACTGTCTGCTGCTGTGAATCCTCCACAAGTTGCCTTTTTTTAAATGTATTTTTTACCTGAGATGTTGATTTGACATAACTATTCAAACTGCAGCCTGTGAATAAATAACGGTGGTGCAACAGCATGACGGAGTGCATGGCCGAGCTCAAATGGGAAAGCTCAGGTTGTGTGTCGGTGTGTGTCGGTGTGTGTTGGTGTGCGGCGGTGCCGGAGCCACAGCGGGGCTCTTCAAGCACACGGCACATTACTGAACGTCTCTCCGTACATACTTTAATCATCAGCTATTGTTGCCCTCTGCGTACGGCATGCAGAATGTCATTAGGGGATAATTCAATTGCCGTATGTGGAGTCGGTGTCAAGCTGAAGGAATGGGCAACAGGCGGGGGGAGGGGGGATGTAAAGAGAGAGAGATATTGTTGATGAGCCCGGGGCCAAGGAGAAAACCGCATCATTTGCGTAATAAAATTAGGGACAGTTAAACTCCATGAAGCCGGCCGCTGGTTGAGGGAGGACATCATTCAGCGCAGCACTGCAGCTCGCCAACACACCAGAACTTGACCCGAGTGTGTCTCTCCACCGCACTCCTGCTGCGGCACTGGCTTTGAATTGCAGTCCGACTCCACGCCGGCCAGAAAGCTCTCGAGTGAGGCACCACCTCTGTGTTTGGAGTCTCAGAGGGGAGGGGGCGGGTATGCATCAACAGACTAAGGACGAAGGGGAACTTCCCCAAACGGAAGGGGGCGACGTGGAAGCCCCCATGACGGTACTGGACAGTCCCTCCTCCTCGGTGGCTCCGGCCACCCTGACCCCGGACCCCCGCAGCGCGTGCGGGTGTGTCTGTGAGCCGTGGCGTCTGCTCCTCGCGCTCATCCTCCTCCTGCTTTCTCTCCTTGGCAGCTGGGCGGTGGTCCACCTCACCCTGGGGACCCACGGAGGATCGCCCTTCCGGGTCTCGGCCAGCTACGACCAGCGGGTCCCGCAGGACGACACGGCCACCATCGAGCCCCACTTCACCACCAACTGCACCATGGGTAAGTCGGCAGATGCTGCTCTGTTTTACTCTTGATGATGTTGAAGGTTTTTAAGGTGTAAAGTGACCTCGAATTAAGTATATTATCAACTTTTAAGGACTACTTATCGTCACTTTTACCCTTTCCAAGGCTAAACGATCAAACAATTAATCGTATAACATTTAACAAGCCAACGTATTCAGTGTTCCAGTTATTCTTTTATCCCATCACATTTCCTGCAGCATGTACCCAGAGCGGCTCAAATGCGTCCAGCAGGAAATTTGCACGCCGACAAATTCTAACTATATTACACCATGTTGAGCAATGAAATGCGGAGACCGCCGGAATGAAATACTATCCCTCTCTGTCAGCCTCGACAGCGGCGAAGATTTGATTAATATAGCTGATAAAATTCCTCCCCGAGCTCGATGGCGGAGCACAGCGAGCCTCACTTAAACATATCAAGTGACCGTTACCGAGGAAATATGGACGACTCGTTCCCTCTCACAGATGTTTGGGAGGCAAAACAAATCAGTGTAAGTTTTTGAAATATATCCAGGTGTATACGCCATTATTTTTTATATATATATATATTACATGTAGATCTAGGCGTGTTTTTCTGAGTGAGCCTTCTCTCAGGAAAGTTTCCCGTCTTGTTTACTCCACGTTGGAGTCTGCTGAGCTCGCATGAGACGGAAGAACAAAGCAAAGGATGCCACACGAAATGAACTCCTAGGCAGCAGCTCTCAACCCAGATCCCTCCACAGATAGGAAGTAGCTTACATCACGTTGTCAAAAGTATAAAATCATGCACTTCAAATCTTAAAGGAGAAGCACTGGCCATCAATGTGGTAAATACAATGCAAAAAAATTATGTTTCACCAACAATTGCAGCTTCAAAAATGCAAATCGTTGCTTCATTTGATCAGTTTCATATCACTATGAATGGAATGTGCAGCCAATATTGTCTGTGTGTGAGTCAGAGTGAACAATTAGTGTGAGAATATACTTAAAGTACACTACCGTTCAAAAGTTTGGGGTCATCCAGACAATTTATTGTCTTCCATGAAAACTCACTTTTATTTATCAAATGAATTGGAAATTTAATAGAAAATATAGTCAAGACATTGACAAGGTTAGAAATAATGATTAATATTTTAAGTATTAATTTTGTTCTTCAAACTTCAAGCTCAAAGGAAGGCCAGTTGTATAGCGTATATCACCAGCATAACTGTTTTCAGCTGTGCTAACATAATTGCACAAGGGTTTTCTAATCAGATATTAGTCTTCTAAGGCGATTAGCAAACACAATGTACCATTAGAACACTGGAGTGATAGTTGATGGAAATGGGCCTCTATACACCTATGGAGATATTTCATTTGAAACCAGACGTCTCCACCTAGAATAGTCATTTACCACATTAACAATGTATAGTGTGTATTTTTGATTAATGTTATCTTTATTGAAAAAACTGTGCTTTTCTTTGAAAAATAAAGACATTTCTAAGTGACCCCAAACTTTTGAACGGTAGTGTGTATACTCAAAGTACCACTCAGTATATTGAATAAAGTAGCATCACATGTAAATACACGTACGTGGGGAGCGGTTCCCACGGTGTGTTCCTCAGACGTGGCGCTGCGCTGCATTGCGTCTGCGTGACAGAAACATGCTGAATGAATTATGAACCCAGCAGTCGCCCTGCAAACTGAATTATACTTTAGGATGATAAGATGATTGATCACTATACGGCGCTAGATTGAGTTTTCTACTATTTCACTTATTAATTGTGGTTTTCTTTAAAAAAAACTTGTCAGAAAGCCTCCAGAAAGAAACGTTAGTGGCTCCTGTGGACACTTTTTTAATTATTATTATTATTAGAATTATTATTAGAATTAATATAATAATAATAATTATTATTATTATTATTAGAATTTATATTATTATTATTTATTATTATTATAATTATTATCTTTATTAAAAAGGGACCATGTACAACAGTTGAAACATAAATATCATCATTCGATGCGCTGTACCAGAGTGTGGCTATACAGCAAATTTGAAACCGTAGTCCCTTGATGGATCATAACAAACCTAAAACAATAACAAACATAAAACAATAACAAACCGTACACCTGGAAATATATTTTTAAATCAAGTGATCGTCCGCCGTCGCTCTGCTTCCGGGCCGGAGGACCTCGGGGCGCATTGCGATGACAAGGGAGCAGCATTGTGCACCACGTCTTCAAAGCCCACTCTATTTCATTGCTTGTTGTACCTCACAAAGGGAAGGAGGCGGGCCGGGAGACGGGACATAAACAAATCCCCGGCAGTCTCGGAGCGAAGCGAGAGTACGAGTCATTTTCTGGCTTCTGACACTTCTTATGATAATGTGTTGACATAATGTCAGCGCTGTGACCTCTTCACATTCGGTGGATTAGTCGATTCAATTCAGTTTATTCTATAAAGCCCAATATCACAAATTACAAATGGGCCTCAGAGGGCTTTACAATCTGTACACATACGACATCCCTGACCTTTGACCTCACATCGGATCAGGAAAAACTCCCAAGAAATAGAAACGCATCTTTCATAGGGAGGAGGATCCCTCTCCAGGATGAATAGATGTCATGTGACCAGAAGGAATAATTACAGAGTTACATAAACATATTCATTGAGTATGACAGAGTGTATGAATAATGAGTAGGAGGCATGGCCCACGCTCCAGACCTCCACGCTCCATCAGGCAGATGGAGGTAGAGAGGAGGAGGGCGGATTATCTTTTTAATTTTTTAACTGAAATTATGGCCAGATCATTCATATTGCACTTTTCAAAGTGGTGACCACCCGCCAAGGCCTTCCTCACTCCAGCCAACCTAATCTTCCCTGGGCTTGAAACACTGACGTGTCGCTTCATGCTCGGTCGATATTTGACTGCCGATGAACGCGGAGCGATCGCTCAACAGGGAGGGTGTGTTGAACGCTAATTCTTCTTCAAATGTTCGGTTGAAGTGGACTGTTTGGACTCAGGAGGTCGGGGGGGGGTTAGCTCGCCACAGGGAACAATCCTGCAACACCTGAATCCCCCATGACATCAGCAGGGTTTTCTTATCAGATATATTCAAAGCCATCGTGAGGAAGTGAGTCAAAGAGATGTTGAGAAAAGGAGACACATTTCATATTTCTTCGTCCCTAACTCTCAAGAGCGCATATAACTTTAAATCCTGCTCTGCTCTAACTAAACCCTGATCTTAAAGTCCTTCTTGGAGTCTCTTCTCCAGGATCACATCGCGGGAGCAGAAGCCTCCGAGAGAAGAAAAAAAAAAGAGAAAAGCAATAAAAGAGTGACAGAAGAACTCAGATAAATCTATTTCATATTAGCGGTTATCCCGTCGCGTTAATGCGCGGTAGCGTTGCTCATGCAGATCCCGCCGTGGCGGAGCGTTGTCTTTTTGTTCTCGGGGCTCCGGGTTCACCGGGGTCCTCTCGTCCAGGCAGAGCTGTGGCTGGAGGAGAGGGGAAAGAATGAAGAGAGGAAAGAATGAAAGGGATGCCGAGGCGCTGAGCTCCCCTCCGGCGCCACCTGGTTCCTCCGCACAGCACCCAGCACACACATCCCACTCCCCAGCTAAGCCCCGATCCGTCTCGCCTTTTTTCCCCTCAACCCACCACACAAACACACACACAAACACATACACTCTCTCTCTCCTCCAGCACCTGTCACAAACCTGGGCTCGAGTTGCCGTCCCTCCTTACCTGAGCACAAAGGATGAGGCTAGGGCTCACACACACCCACACACACACACACACACACAGTGTTGTTCTGCTCTAGTTCTTCCAGGCCTCTTGCCGTCACTATTGGCTACTTACTGCTATCCAAACTCACAAAGGTGTGAAATTCAGGATTTAAAACAAAAATTTAAAATGTGGTTGCGTAACAAATTTCCATGCAGACTTGAAGTGAAAAAAATGAGTCATTCAGAATATTATCAAATCAGTAAGAGGATTATTATCCATTTAACTCCAGCCCTCTTGTCGTGCGTTATTTTTACATTGACAGCCCAGAGTCATAACATCCCGACTCACGACCGTCTGATTTTAATTCCTACGCAATTTCCGCCCTGATCGGCGCTCCTCGTGGGCATCAATCTGAATTTGACATTTGACAATGTCCATTGTCCCCCCCCCCCCCCCCCTCCCACACACACACACACACGCCCTCCATAGATGTTTTCCTGAGCACCAAGGTGGCCATTACTCAAGACGGCGAAGTGCGAGGAGATAACGTCAATACGGGATAAATAAATGGAGTGGTGTGTGACTGCTCTGCCCGTACCCTTCCACTTTAATTAACTCATCAGTCACAGGGCCAACAAGCAATACAATTTGTTTGCCCCTAAAGTGCCTCGTGTGTGGTTGTATGCCTATCACTGAAGCCCCCCCAGACAGGAAGCTACAATAGTATTGCCCTGACGGTCGTGGCGTCGCCGTGCAGAGGGAACCTGTCGGTGGCGCTCTCGACCTCCCGCGGTTCCTCCTGGTGGTAAACAGACGTGACTGACAAGCTCATTACCAGATTGTGTCAACAGCAGCGTTTGACTTTGTCCGGCGCCGAGGCCCAAGGTCATATTTCCCGTATGCCCATCAGACCAATGTTTGGTCCACTGATGATCGCGTTGGCATTGGCGCCCGTGTATCACCCAGTAAAGCCGTCGCAATTCATTTACCGCCCCTCCGATTGGACATGTGGCCGAGGCAGCGGTGAAACCCGGGATTTGAACCGGTGACCTTCCCTCCCACGGCCCATTTCCTAACCATTACACTGTTGCCAAGGCAGAGCCTTAATGGAGCGTCGCGGCGAGTCTATACTTTGCGATTATGTACACAGCGGCGCGATGGAGTCCTCGGGCCCATCAATCACACACACGGCCCTGAGGGGAATGGGTGTGGAGAGAGATGGTGGAGTGGATGCTGTGGATGGATGGGCGGAGGGGGGAGGGGGAGGGTTTAGAGCAGTGATTCTCAACTGGTGGGCCACTAGTGTTGCTAGTGGGTTGCAGTTCCGTTTTTAGTCCCTGGGCAAATACAAATTTTGTTTCTTTTTTTCTTCATCCTGTGATTTTATTTTGAAGGAACTTTTTTATGCAGCGGAGTGTCGTTTTTTTTTGCCGACTCATCCCTCCATGTTTTCAGCGGCGTGTGCCAGGTTGGATCAAACCATCCTGCTATGGGGGGGACTTTAGGTTTTTAGGATACTTGAATTAAACAGCCTACTGAATATAAAATTCAGCTTCTCTCATTAGAAATTCCTCCAGACTTAAGTCAGTGTTACTCCTCAGGTGTTACGAACTCAGACACTTAGGAAGTAGGACCCAATTGCACGACCCGGGAGACAGAGATAAAGTATTTGTAAGTACTTTATTCTTCGGTTCTGCAGTGAACAAAATGAAAGCGCTCACGTAGTGAGGGATCAAAAACTTTTCAAGAGCACAACATAACCCGACCTGATCATGGCAAAAGACCAGACGAACTGACAAGGAACACTGGGAGACAGGGGAATTTAAGCACATGGTAACAAGACACAGGTGGGACCAATCAGGGTCGGGGCTGACACTGATGAGCATAGGAGACAGGTGTGATGACAGGTGAAAACAATCAGGAAGCCTGGAATGAGAGAAAGCGAACATAAATGACATGAACCTCTCTAGCATATCTGTCGGTGCACAACAGTACCCCCCCCTCTAGGGCCAACTCCTGATGGCCCAGGCTGATTGTAAAAGTCGTGGATAAGAGTCTTGTCTACGATAAATGAAGCAACTATCCAGCTTCTAGCCTCAGGACCGTAACCCTTCCAGTCTACCAGGAATTGCTTGCCCCTTCCCCTATTACGGACCTCCAGTAGCTTACGGACCTTGTAAGCGTCACCCCTTCAAAGAACTGGGGCGGTGGAGGGCTTGGAGGCGGGAACAAGTGTGCTCTCACACACCGGCTTGATTTTACTAACGTGAAACGTTGGGTGCACTCTCAAGGTCCTGGGGAGTTGCAAGCGTGCCGGCCGGGTTGATGACTCTGGATACTGGAAACGGACCCACAAATCTGAGCCAGTTTCTTTGAGGCGACATGGGTGGTAAGTCTTTGGTGAGAGCCAAACCTTTGGCCTGGACTGTAGGAGGGAGCGACCCTGCGATGAGCGTCCGCAACAGCCTTCATCCGAGCTGAACTTGGAGAAGAGACTGGCGAGCACCAGCCCAAACTCTGCGACAACGTCTGATCATGGCATGTGCCGATGGAACCATCACCTCTTCCTCGTTGTTAGGGAAAAGTGGAGGCTGGAAACCATTGACACAATGGAATGGAGAGAGACCTGTGGCCGCCGTGGGAAGGGTATTGTGGGCAACCTCGACCCATGTGAGGTGGTCACTCCAGGTGGTCTGGTTCCGGGAGGCGAGACAACGTGGCGTAGTCTCTAGTTCTTGGTTCAGACGCTCCGACTGTCCATTTGACTGAGGGTGATATCCTGATGACAGGCTGACGGTGGCACCTATGAGTCGACAAAACTCTTTCCAGAAGGCGGAAATGAATTGTGGACCCCTATCGGAAACAAGGTCATTAGGGAATCCATGGATCCTGAATACTTGATTCATCATGACCTCTGCGGTGACTTTGGCAGAGGAAAGCTTGGTCAATGGGATGACGAGAGCCATCTTTGAAAATCGATCAACCACTGTTAGAACCGTAGTCTTGCCTCTGGATGAGGAAATCCTGTCACAAAATCCATCGAAATGTGTGACCAAGGACGATGGGGAATCGGCAGCGGCTGGAGCAAGCCCATCTTAACTTGAGATGAGGTCTTATTACATGCACACACGGACAAGCCGCTACATACTCGGCCACATTTTTCTTCATGGATGGCCACCAGAAACGTTGTTGAATCCTGAACATTGTTCTTGCTACTCCCGGATGGCACGAAAGCACAGATGAGTGAGCCCAGTGGATGACCTTGGGTGAAGAGCCTCCGGAACAAACAGCAGATTGTTGGGACACTCGCTAGGCGCTGGATTCATGACATTTGCCTCTTTAACGTCTGACTCCACTTGCCAGGAAAAGGCTCCGATCACCCGGTTAAGTGGAAGGATGGTCTTGGGCTCTACCGCAAGTGGTTCGGGATCGTAAAGGCGAGACAGAGCATCGGGTTTTTGATTCTGAGACCGGGACGAAAAGAGAGTGTGAAGTTGAATCTACTAAAGAAAAGTGTCCACCTGGCCTGACGGGAGTTGAGACGCTTAGCCTTTCTTATATATTCTAGATTCTTGTGATCTGTCCAGACTAAAACGGTTGCTCTGCACCCTCTAGCCAGTGTCTCCATTCCTCGAGGGCAGCTTTACAGCTAACAATTCCTTGTTTCCCACGTCATAATTCCGCTCTGCCGTTGTCAACTTCGCGACAGGTAAGCACATGGATGCATCTTGTTGTCTTCTGCAGAACGTTGAGACAGTACTCCTCCAATTCCCTCATTGGAAGCATCCACCTCGACCATAAACTGGCGCTGGGGATCTGGAATGGTGAGTATGGGAGCTGATGTGAATCTATCTCTGAGAAGTTTGAAAGCAAGATCCGCCTGGGGGTCCACTTGAAGGAACCTTAGGAGAAGTCAGAACATGCAGAGGAGCAGCAACAGAACTGAAATTCCTAATAAACTTCCTATAGAAGTTAGCAAATCCTAGGAACTGCTGAACCTTTTTCCTGGAGTCTGGTGTGGGCCACTGGGATACTGCACTGACTTTCGCAGGATCCATTTGGATATGATTAGGTGAGACTATGTATCCTAAGAAAGACACCTCTTCTGTGTGGAACTCGCACTTCTCTGCCTTGACATATAGCTGATTATCCAGTAGTTTCTGCAAAACTTGGCGGACATGGTTAACATGAGATTTAGCGTCTGGGGAGAAAATCAGTATGTCATCCAGATACACAAACACTGAAATATTCAAGAATTCCGCAAAACCTCATTCACAAAAGCTTGAAAACAGCGGTGCATTGCACAGTCCAAAAGGCATTACCAAGTACTCATAGTGACCATTCTGAGTGTTGAATCCAGTCTTCCACTCATCCCTTGTTTTATTCTAACCAAGTGATATGCATTTCTTAAATCCAACTTGGTGAATATCTTGGCCGTTTGAAGCAGTTCAAAAGCAGATGACATGAGTGGCAGAGGATAGCGGTTCTTCACCGTAATGTCATTTAGTGGACTGTAGTCTATGCAAGGTCTCAGAGACCCGTCTTTCTTTCCCACAAAAAAGAATCCCGCTCCGGCTGGAGACGATGAAGGACGGATAATCCCTGATTTGAGTGAAGAGGAGATGTATTCATCCATTGCTGTTCTCTCAGGTCTCGAAATCGAGTAAAGTCTCCCCTTGGGAATGGGGGCTCGGTAAGAGATCAATGGGACAGTCAAAATCTCGGTGAGGAGGTAGCGACAAGGCTTTAGACTTGTTAAACGCTTCTTTTAAATCATGGTAACAGGAAGGTACCTTGTGTAGATCAGGATAGTCAGGGTGATCTATAATGATCCTACTAGAGTCTGTTGGTGCATTAACAGGTTGCGAAAGTTTACACCTGCCCTTACAATCCTCTCCCCATTCCTTAACTTTCCTGAAGGCCAGTCTATGTGAGGATTGTGGATCTTCAGCCAAGGAAACCCCAAAATAATCGGGTGCTGAGTCGACTCAAAAATATGAAATTGCATGCTCTCGGTATGGTCCTTATTTATAGTAATCCGTATGGGCTCAGTGCAATGGGTAACTGTGAACAACAAGCGGCCGTCTAAGGCACTGGCACTAACAGGATGAGATAGCGGGACAGTTTTATTTTTAGCTGTTTGACTAGGCCCCAGTCTATAAGGCTTTCGTCAGCCCTGAGTCTATTAACACACCCTGGTCAATGGTCTGATTGTTAATACAAATGTCTACCTGAGTAACAGGTCGAGGAGGGAAGTCTGCGGAAACTTGCTCACCAGCGCCCTCCTTTTGACTGGTGAGCACGATCTTTTCCGGCATGAAGCGAGTTGATGACCCGGCTGGCGCAGTAGAAACAGCAACCCTCCGTGACGGCGCTGCCTCTCCTCCAGAGAAAGCCTGGTTCTTCCAAGCTGCATGGGTTCACCGGAGTCATTCGAAGTGTAGTCCTCTGATGGTCGGTAACATGAGCTGGAAATCCTCCGCTGGCGGCGCGACCCTCCGAGGCGAATTCTGGAAGCTGGGAATAACATCTCGGTTGCGTCGACGCTCGCTCTCTCTTTCGAAGACGGTTATCGATCCGGATGGCCACAGCGATGAGGATTCCAGATCCCGGGTGTCTCCAGTGGAGCCAGCTGGTCCTTTATCGGTTCCGAAAGTCCTGTCATGAAGGCGTCACGAAGAGCCGGAATATTCCATCCGCTGTCCGCTGCTGCTGTACGAAACTCGATGGCATAATCAACCACCTGACGGTTGAGCTGACGTATTTGAAACAGTCTTCTGCTGGCCTCCGTAGCAGGCGATGAGTGGTCAAAATGCGCCTCATAGTCTCTATGAAATCGGCCAATGAGTAACATAGTTCGGTGTCTCTAGACCATTCTGCAGTAGCCCAGGCTGCAGCTCTTCCCGTTAAATGAGACACAATAAACGCCACTTTACCATGCTCAGATAAAAAAAGTTGCTGGGTTGTGTTGAAAATGCAGATCACACTGTACCAGAAAGGCTCTGCAATTCGAAGAGTCTCCGGAAAATCTCTCCGGAAGAGCCAGCCGTGACGGGAGGAAACAGCCTGACCTGGGTCGTCAGCTGGAGTATTGACAGGCAAATTCTCAGCTGTGGATGACGTCACCGGAGGAGCAGTCTGTTGATGAGTGAAAAAATTATTCATTTGGGCAACCAGTTGTTGCATCTGTGTAGATAATTCTTCCTGAACCCCGGCCTGGCGTCCTCTCAGCTCTTGTATTTCCCGGCTGACTTTGTCCAGTCTTTCCTCGTGATGAAAAATCGTCACGCCCTGTACCGACAGAGCGGCGTGAAGCGTTCTTGGGTCGGCTGGGTCCATAATGTGGTCAGTTCGTTCTGTTACGAACTCAGACACTTAGGAAGTAGGACCCAATTGCACGACCCGGGAGACAGAGATAAAGTATTTGTAAGTACTTTATTCTTCGGTTCTGCAGTGAACAAAATGAAAGCGCTCACGTAGTGAGGGATCAAAAACTTTTCAAGAGCACAACATAACCCGACCTGATCATGGCAAAAGACCAGACAGACTGACAAGGAACACTGGGAGACAGGGGAATTTAAGCACATGGTAACAAGACACAGGTGGGACCAATCAGGGGCGGGGCTGACACTGATGAGCATAGGAGACAGGTGTGATGACAGGTGAAAACAATCAGGAAGCCTGGAATGAGAGAAAGCGAACATAAATGACATGAACCTCTCTAGCATATCTGTCGGTGCACAACATCAGGTTGAAAAGCACAATGTGTTTCAATATTTACCTCCTGATCAGGTAATAACAAGAACAGTTAAGGTTGTACGTATGAGTCCTTTTGAATTGCACTTTTTTTATTTTATGTTTTTTATTTTTTATTTTATTTATTTAGAATTTGTGGAAAAGCGGCTCCTCAAGACCTTTTCAGTAAATTGTTTGTCATAGATTCAGTGAGTGTGTTTTCTCAGTTAAAGTTAAAGGTCATTTTTCTCTTTTTTTTAATACTACTTCTAAAAGCTGTTGAGTTAGTTTAAAAATGGCATTTTTTTTATTAAAATGCAGCTTTAATATAAATAGATCCTCTCTAGTCGTTTTGATGTGTCTCCATACGATCTCAGGCTCAAACTGCACCATATAGTCATTAGATACATTTGAGAAGTTGAGAATGTTCCGCTGTGTGGGTCGCGGTTTGTCATTAAGGGGAGATGGTGGGTCCCCGAGCCAGACCAGTTGAGAACCACTGGTCTAGAGAGAAGGACAGAAGCCAATCAGTGTCATTGTGTGGTAACTGCGCCTTTAAATATCTAGAACTTATCACGCGTACGCCTTTAATTGTCTTTTTTCAATTTCGCTTAAAATAGTCGAATACAAACACATTACTGATGTGTTATTGGGTAACAAGAACACATAATATATATACAAGAGTAGGCTATATATATATATATATATAATTAGCCTAATAATATATGTATATATATATAAACATACATTAGTATCTTGCTCTTGTATACATATATATATTTTATGAACTTAACAATATATATATATATATAGTTTATTCATAATTAACTTATATACACTACCGTTCAAAAGTTTGGGATCACTTAGAAATGACTTTATTTTTCAAAGAAAAGCACAGTTTTTTCAATAAAGATAACATTAAATTAATCAGAAATACACTCTATACATTGTTAATGTGGTAAATGACTATTCTAGGTGGAAACGTCTGGTTTCTAATGAAATATCTCCACAGGTGTATAGAGGCCCTTTACAGCAACGATCACTCCAGTGTTCTAATGGTACATTGTGTTTGCTAATCGCCTTAGAAGACTAATGTCTGATTAGAAAACGTGCAATTATGTTAGCACAGCTGAAAACAGTTATGCTGGTGATATAAGCAATACAACTGGCCTTCCATTAAGCTTGAAGTTTGTAGAACAAAATTAATATTTCAAATATTAATCATTATTTCTAACCTTGTCAATGTCTTGACTATATTTTATATTCATTTGATAAATAAAAAGTGTGTGATTTTCATGGAAGACACGAAATTGTCTGGGTGATCCCAAACTTTTGAACGGTAGTGTATATTTATATAGGTTAATTTACAATAAACATATATATATATATGTTAATTTACAACAAACATATATATATATATATATATGTATACATATATTGTCAGCACACTGTTACCCAATTGGATTTTTCAACAAAAATAAAACCCTACTCTCAAAGCTGTGTGAGATCATGTTTATGAGATCAAAAGAATGTCAGAAACCTAATAAAAGTTGAGTGATGTCTGTCTCATGGGTTATACAGTACATCCTCGTAATATACCGCTCATAAGTCTGCTCATAAATCCCCAGATGGCGCGCAGCGTGTGTGTTGAATAACGCCGAGCAGGTGTGCAGAGTCTGGCGGCGGTGCATTGAACGTCAGCCACCCGCGAGCACAAGGTGAAAACGCACATCCTGTACACAGATCTTGTGATGTGGCGTGAAGGATTTAGCTCCCGCAGTCTCCATGTACTGGATGAGCTCTTTTAATGATATTCTGCGTGGCAAAGCTTTCAGCGGCAGGATCAAACTTGAATTCAATTAATATGAACACTTACTGCTCGCGGCCTCCGGCTGAAGACACCTAAAGCCTTTCATGTTAAAGTTTCACTTTCAGTCCACAGCTTCAAGTCGTACTGGAACTGTTTGTGGTGCATGCACATGTTATTTTTTATTTTATTTAATTTTTATTCCCCCCCCTCCCCTCGGCATGCGTGTGCACCATCCCAGTGTGAAGTAAAGCGATGATCCCTTGAACCTCTACTACCGGGTTGATTAAATGTTCAACATTAGCATTTCAAACGTTAGTTCTACCCAAAGAATGAGATTCCACTGTCACCAATTTTGCAGCTCTTGCAACACGGTACGCTGCACTGATATTTGAGTTCCCCATTGTGGCACAGGTTAGAAGTTAGGCAGTGTTTCCTATAGCCCATAAAATGTTAGCTGCACATGAAAAAATGTAACATAATTACAATATAACCTTTAATTAAAGTCAGGGGCACAAGTTACCCATCAAACAGCAGTGCTCTTTTTTTATTTAAAGCCTGCATTATGTGAAAGTGCTTGGGCTATATATATATACAGGACTGTCTCAGAAAATTAGAATATTGTGATAAAGTTCTTTATTTTCTGTAATGCAATTAAAAAAACAAAAATGTCATGCATTCTGGATTCATTACAAATCAACTGAAATATTGCAAGCCTTTTATTCTTTTAATATTGCTGATTATGGCTTACAGCTTAAGAAAACTCTAAAATCCTATCTCATAAAATTTTAATATTAATCAGACCCTCAAGTTAAAGTTAAAAAAGATTTATAACAGCTGAGTGTTTGTCAAGGCTCAGGAAACCCTTGCAGGTGTTTCGAGTTAATTAGACAATTCAAGTGATTTGTTTAATACCCTACTAGTATACTTTTTCATGATATTCTAATGTTTAGAGATAGGATATTTGAGTTTTCTTAAGCTGTAAGCCATAATCAGCAATAAATCAGAATAAAAGGCTTGCAATATTTCAGTTGATTTGTAATGAATCCAGAATGCATGACATTTTTGTTTTTTTAATTGCATTACAGAAAATAAAGAACTTCATCACAATATTCTAATTTTCTGAGACAGTCCTGTATACTGTATATATATATGGAATTATTTTTACTCAGAAAACCGTGAAGCTTACTTTTTATATTGCCACGTTTAATGAGGGTCCGTGTCAGAGCAGATACAGATCTCTAGCTCTAGATATGTGACTCAATGATCTTCCTTTATGGAATGGAATCAGTCGAAATACCTATAAAAACATTGGATTGGCTGCCTGAGATTTATTCACACATGAATGGAAAATCAAATCCTTGTTGACGCCGCCCTGTTAACGGCCAGCACATGCACAACAACGCATGAATGCTCATCTTTTTTTACACAGCTCAATATTTCCTGTCTTTGTTTCCGTTTCATTAGATCCTATATGGATTTTACTATCTGTCTGTGGGCCTGGATTAAAACAATAGAACTAAAAAGTCTCTTTTTTTTTCACAAGATCCTGTTTACAGTACAATAATATGAGTAAGTTAAAAATGAAACACTTCCTCGGGGGCAATCACAAGTGTACCTGCCATGTTAACTCTGAGTTAGCTTATTTGTCGCGTCGTTTTTCTTTTTTTTTTACAGTCCAAATATAAAGTCCAAAGACTAAAAATAGTAGAAGAAAGTGGGGAAACAAACTAAAACAAATGAACGACACACAGCTCATCAATAACAAGAGGACAACCTGCCGAGGCCCGAACCTGAGGCTTAAGCTTCATCACATGCTACCGCTAATCGCCGCCTCGGCCTCTCCATGAGCGGCCCCTCAACACTAACTGGCTTTCTGTTGCCGGCACCTTTCCAAGGCAATCTACTACAGGCAGTTTCATTTAAGATATTGAGCAAGTGTTAAATGGCCGGGCACGAGTAGAGTGTTCTCGCATACATATGCCAAATGGAACAGATGTCTGAATCAACCCTGACCTGGCATGGAGGACATTTTTCAGAATATTATGGACCACGCCATTGAGGAAAAAGTCGGTCATAAAAGAGTAAAAGGGTGTTCAAAAGAGTCTGGATGGAGCGATGTGTTTTGTGGAAGAAGTCTCAACACCAGGGATGCATTTAAGAGTATTTATTTGACAGTCATTTCTGGTTGCTTTAAAGTTTCTGTCGACCTCCAATAATCAGACAGTCAAACTATTGTTTCGCAAATAAGATTAGTACTTACAGTCTCCATTTAGTGAGCTTAAAGCTCCCAGTTTGTGTGTTGTTCTTACTCACCACCCCGATGGCGCGCTCTCTCCTGCTCAGCATTTCAAAAGAGACTGAGCTTCCGCCAAGGGAGGTAACAGCTGCTTTCCGCTTCGTTTAGAGCCCTACCCCCGGTTTTAGACTTCAGAATAAGAGCCTAAACAGGAAACCAGCTAGGATCTCAATGGAAACGCACCTCTACCACAATAAAACCAATCTCATTCATACTGTCCACATCCTACAGTTGTGATAACAATAAACCTCATAAAATCAACATTACAGTTACACATATAATACAGCGATCATACTTGTCTATGCTTCTTAATACATTAATCGGAATATTCCTCCCTAATATCCACTATGTCAATTATCTTTCTATATGCATTATTTAAAACATAAGACTTCCTTATTTACATGTGCAAGTGTACATAAAATCCACTACAACCTACCAGTCATTAAGATACAGCAATCCTAAATCTCATTTTAATGCTGCAGAGGGATGTGCTAATACTCATTCTGGCCATTGAGTCACCTCAGATGACAGGCCTGCGAGAGAGAGAGAGAGATATTTCATGGACTCTTTCCGGGGCTTTAAAAAAGACTCACTAACTATTCCGTGACCTTTACCGACTTCGATCTACGGTAAGGACGGACTTTCACAACGCTGACAGGTTTTTATGTCCCTATAGGAAGTAGCCCGTTGAGGTAATCGTGGAGTCGGGATGTTATCGTTAACAAACCGCTTGCCGTTGTTGTAATGGAGGAGTCAAATTCTCAGTTATTACTCTCATGGATCCTCCGTAGTCTAAGTGAGGAACATACAGGACCAGTTTACGATGTGGTGCCTGATGGGACGGCGCACGCTATAATCTCGCCCGCCACACAGACCTGCAGGACGGATGCTTTGATTGTGCGCTTTGTCTTCAGAGACAAGTTGGTGGATTGTGCGAGAAGCCGCCAAAAGGTGAGAAAAGTCAGAATATGATAATTTTGTGAATCAGCGAAATAATGCGAACATCCATCTGTTGTGTGTTCCAACGTCGGTGACCACAAAATGTGCGGGTGAAGGTAGCATGCGGGTTAACTCCACGGTTACTGCTGTCCTGACACTTAAATATGTAGCAGTATAGAAGAGTTTTGTGAAGTGAGACCATCAGCCAGCAAAGTAGCCCGCTAAAAGAGTGCCGAAATAAAACCCAGGTATCATAGTGGGATTATTCATCGTGAGCCATACTCGCTGTGGGATGGATGCTGGTCTGAAATATCTCTAGAACTATTGAATGGACTGTCATGAACCTTTGTAGAGACACTCTCCAAAAGAGGAATCCTAAAAAATGTTGGAGATCCAAAAGAGTAAGAATACTTACACCCTAAACTAAGACAGTAAACATGTCCTTGCTCATCATGTCAGCTGTTGATGTGTTATTGGTAACGGGACATGGACAGGGTTCACCTGGGTGAAAGTCCTGTGTTTGTATGATCCATCCATCCACTCCTCCGAAGCAGACTGTCACTCCTTCCACCATCTGTCCTGGCTCATGATGGCACACGGATTTCACACTGACTGTGGTTTGTGCTTATGCACCAAACCGCAGTTCAGAGTATCCGGCCTTCTTGGAGTCGGTGGGAGGGGTCCTGGAGAGGGCACCGCCTGCTGATTCCATAGTTCTCCTGGGAGACTTCAACGCTCACGTGGGCAATGACAGAGAAACCTGGCGGGGAGTGATTGGGAGGAACGGCTTGCCCGATCTGAACCCGAGCGGTGTTCTGTTATTGGACTTCTGTGCTAGCACTGCTTGTCTATAACGAACACCATGTTCGAACATAAGGTGGTTCATATGTACTTGGTACCAGAACACCTTAGGGCGGAGATCGATGATCGACTTTATAATCGTATCATCTGATCTGGCGGCGTATGTCTTGGACAATCGGGTGAAGAGGAGCAGAGCTGTCAACTGATCACCACCTGGTGGTGAGTTGGATCAGATGGCAGGAGTCGGCCAGAGAGACCTGGCAAGCCCAAAACGTAGTGCGGGTGAACTGGGAACGTCTGGTTGAGGACCCTGTCCGGAGGTCTTCAACTCCCACCTCTGGATGAACTTCTCACACATCCCGAGGGAGGTTGGGACATGCAATCCGAGTGGACCATGTTCAAAGCCTCTATTGTGGAAGCGGCCGACAGGAGCTGTGGTCGGAAGGTCATCGGTGCCTGTCGGGCGGCACCCAAGAACCCGGTGGTGGACACCGGGGGTCAGGAAGCCGTCAAGCTGAAGAAGGAGGCCTACCCGGGCCTGGCTGGCCCAGGGTCTCCTGAAGCAGCTGACGGGTACCGCAGGCCAGAAGGGCTGCAGCTGCGGTGGTCGCGAAGCAAAAACTCGGGCATGGGAGGAGTTCGGGAGGCCATGGAGAAGGACTTTCAGTCGGCCTCAAAGAGGTTCTGGCAAACCGTCCGACGGCTCAGGCAGGGAAAGCAGGGTCTACCCCAGGCTGTTCTCAGCATGGGGAGGGGAGCTGCTGACCCGACAGGGACATCGTCGGACGGTGGAAAGAATACTTTGAGGAACTCCTAAACCGCCAACATGTCCCCTCTAGAGGGGCAGTGCCTGTAGACTTGGGGGGGTCGACCAATATCCCTGGCAGAGGCCGCTAAGTTGTTAAAAGCTCCTTGGTGGCAAGGCGCCGATGGATGAGATCCGCCCAGAGATGCTGAAGGCGCTGGACATTGTTGGGCTGTCTTGGCTGACACACCTCTTCAATGTCGCGTGGGGGTCAGGAACAGTGCCCTTGGACTGGCAGACCGGGGTGGTGGTTCCCATTTTCAAAAGGGGACCGAGAGTGTGCTCGAACTATCGTGGAATCACACTTCTTAGCCTCCTGGGAAAGTTTATGCCAGGGTACTGGAAAGGAGGCTCACCGCTGGTCGAACCTCAGATTCAAGACCAGCAGTGCGAATTCCGTCCCCGAGTCGTGGAACTGTGACCAGCTCTTCACCTCGCAAGGGTCCTCGAGGGTCCTGGGAGTTTGCCCAACCAGTCTTCATGTGTTTTGTGGACTTGGAGAAGGCTTTCACCGGGGTCCTCGGGTGTTGTGGGGGTGCTGCGGGGTATGGGGTTCCGGACCCGTTGCTACGGGCTATCCGGTCTCTGTCGCCTGCAGTAGGAGCTGTGTTCGCATCCTCGGCAGTAAGTCAGACACGTTCCCGGTGGGTGTTGGTCTCGCCAGGGCTGCCCTTTATCACCGGTCCTGTTTGTGATTTTCATGGACAGGATATCTAGGCGCAGCCTGGGGTGGAGCAGGTCAGGTTTGGGGTCTTGGGATCGCCTCTCTTCTGTTTGCAGATGATGTGGTCCTGTTAGCATCCTCAGACCATGACCTCCGGCACTCACTGGGCGTTTGCTGCCGAGTGTGTGAAGCGGCAGGGATGAGAGTCAGCACCGCCAAATCTGAGGCCATGGTGCTCTGCGGAACCGGTGGATTGCTCCTCCAGGTGGGGACAGAGTGCCTGCCCCAGCGAAGGAGTTCAAGTATCTCGGGTTCTTGTTCACGAGTGAGGGTAAGATGGAGCGGAGATCGACAGGCGGATCGGTGCAGCTGCAGCAGTAAAACAGGCGCTATGCGGTCTGTCTTGGTGAAGAGAGAGCTGAGCCAGTGAGCTTTCAATTACTGGTCGGGTCTCGTTCCAATCCTCACCTATGGTCATGAACTTTGGGTAGTGACCCAAAGAACGAGGTCGCGAATACAAGCGGCCAAAATGAGTTTCCTCCGTGGGGTGGCCGGGCTCAGCCTTAGAGAGAGGTAAGGAGCTCGGACATCAGGAGGGAGCTTGAGTCGAGCCGCTTACTCCTTCGCGATCGAAGGAGTCAGCTGAGGTGGTTCGGGCATCTGATCCGGATGACTCCTGGACTCCTCCGTTAGAGGTTTTCCAGGCACGTCCAACTGGGTGGAGACCGGGGAAGACCCAGGACACGCTGGAGAGATTATATCTCCCGGCTGGCCTGGGAACGCCTCGGGATCCCCCAGAATGAGCTGGAAAGTGTTGCGGGCGAGAGGGAAGTCTGGGTCAACCTGCTGGGTCTGCTGCCCCCGCGACCCGACCCCGGAATAAGCGGATGAGAATGGATGGATGGATGGTTTCCCGGGATTGCAAATGTGAATTATAGTGCTTTTCAAGTACGTGAAGCGAGGATCAGTGAATGAGAAAAGGGCCTTTACTTCCTGTTCGCTTGACTTCCTGTTCGTTCCAGCATGTCTATGTCTGGTATTGTTTAAATGTATTTATTTTATTTTCTCAGCAACACATTTATCTCATAGCGCCGCTGTGCCAAGTCAGGCGGCCAGCATGGCTCTAGACCAGGGGTCAGGAACCTTTTTGATTGGGAGAGCCATAAAAGCCAAATATTTCTAAATATATTTCATTGAGAGCCATATAGTATTTTTAACGTATAATTAATTAAATATGTCTTGCATTTAATGCGACTTCTGGTGCTGCATGATCAGGCACGTGCACAGATAGAGCCCTAGTGGTGCTCAAGCACCAGCCCCTTTGCCCATGATGAGTAAAGTGCCCTTTTTGCTGGAGACACATTTTTTTCATTCATCCGTATTTAAGAATAAAAGTTTCTCTCTCTGTCATCAAGTCCCCACAAACGTCTTTTAATATTCGACGGGGCATTTATTTGAGTTCTTGTGAGAATTTCGCCCCGACCCGCTCTTCCCCGCCCCACCCCCCCCCTCCCTCCTCCACTTCCTCCTCCGCAGTGCTCCCTCGCGCCACCCGGCAACTGCACCTCCTTCTCCTCTGACCCGCAGCACCAGACACACAGGTCATGACGGTGTTTGTCCCCTGACGTTGTTTTGTGATAAATCAACCACAACATTACGCTGCTGAAAACATGACGTCACAACTGGTCCGACGGTTCCTAAAAAAATAAACAAACAAAAACTCCGTGATTTCAAAGCCTCGTCCAGCTGTTTACTGACGTTAGTTATGTTTAGAGAATAGAGAGAGAGAGAGAGAGAAGAGAGAGAGAGGGAGAGAGATAATTCAAGAGAAAAGAGAGGGAGAGAGAGAAGAGAGAGAGAGATAATTCTTATTCCGTTCTATTCAACAGGGGCTAGTCTAGGATTTGCGTGGCCAGACTTTTTTAAAAATCATACGGCCTCTCTTGTTCAGAGGGCCGGGCCAAATGTGGAGGCGGGCCGTAACCGGCCCGGCCCTCTGGACAAGAGAGGCCGTATGATTTGAGGACCACTGCTCTTGGCTGTTGATGTCTATCAATATCGCTCATTTTGAAAATGACTTAAGAGGGCAATACGGATCCGTATCAGACCAGCGAGGAGGGCGATACGTGGCTGGCATGACGACCCATTAGCCAATCAGAACGCTTGTACTGTTGTTGCTATATGATAATTCATCTTTATTCATGAAGAAAATGTAAGCTAGCGGTCTGATGCTGCCAGAGGAGACGCAGGCCGAGGACAGCATCATCGGTGTATTGCTGCTGACGCTTCAACTCTGTCAGAATTTATTTTTGGCAATGGGTGCCCTTTTTTTTGGTTTGAGCACCTGCCCCCCAAAATGTCTGTGCACGTGCCTGTGTATGATGCTACGGGGTGGGGGGGGGGGGGCTGCAGGTGACTTTTTCTTTGCTCCGCCCCGATGTGCGAGACGGAGAGCCAGTGTTGCCAATTCCGCGGTTTTAACCGCGGAATTGGGCTCCTTTTGAAGTGTTGCCGCGGGTTGAATTTGTTGTCCGCTGGACTGGTAGGTGAACCTATTTTGCATGCAAATTACATGAATATCTTTTTTTTTTAATCCATATTTTAAATGAAATAATTTATTTCTACCCAAATCCTACCAAACTGACTCCAGATCAGCACGTACACACATGGACATGGGACACGCCCACACACACACACACGCACCTAAAGCTCTCCGCCGCTCTGTCTCCCGCGACCCGCTGAGATCCCAACTCTGGTCTAGTTAGTAGTAGCTAGCTACACTGAGAAAGCCATACACCAATTCGTGGGCTAAATACGGGAAGAAATATAATGAAAGAATGGGAAAGTGAAAACGGAATTAAAGAATGGATAGAACGTGTGGCTGGGGATGATACCAGCTTTTTTGTCGGTACTAAAGAGGCAAAGATTAGGTATGCGCACCACAGTGATCTCCAAAACCACAACAAAACGGGAAACACATTCAAATGCTGCTCCGTTCTCCAGTTGTCGAGTGCGTGCATTGTTTGAACTATAAGTATCGATAAAAATGGTGAAGAACACAGGTGTTTCAGTTGAAATAAGGTATTGCATTAACTACAGTAAATGCATATGAAGTAAAACAGTACATTCATGTTGTCCAGGCAGGGAGGAGAGAGAGAAAAGGGAGAAAGCCTCAAGACAAAGCAACAGGTTTGTCCGTCAGTGAATTGGTCTACTGCGTTCACAGAGCTATATTTTATTTATGATAATATACTGTATCTAATTACACAAGGCCATTTTAGGACCAAGGTGAAATAACTGTTACGGGAAAACTGCTTTTAATGCTGGCATACTCACCATTTGTTGTTACTTTGTAGATATTACAATACATTTGGCAATGATAGCAATGTTGTTGGACTTTAAAAGCAGTGTATATGGTTTGGCACGGGCATATTTTGAGTTCTGATATTGGGCTTGTTTTTTGGGCTTGTTTTATTGGCCATTGGGCTGGTTTGGGCTTGTTTTGATTGGCCATTGGGCTGGTTTTGTCACACAGACCTGGCAACCCTGCGGAGAGCCGAGAAGTGTTAACGCGACACGTAGAGACAGAAATGGCATGCTGGTGTGTAGATACGATCAAGAACAGACGTTTACTTTCATAAAAGAACAAAGACGTCTTTAAGAAAAGGACCTTAAATTACTTCTGCTGTAATCTGGCGCGATAGAGAAAATTACAGGGTGGCGGGCGGAGATATATATTTTTTCAACTCAAAATTGTTTGGGAGCCATATGCCGTCACCGGAAGAGCCATATATGGCTCGCGAGCCATAGGTTCCCGACCCCTGCTGTCGACTCTTGCTGCTGTTGCTTTAATGCTACCTGCAAGCTGCGTGTATTATCCAGAATGGAGCCAGCCCTCTCTTAAAAAAAGGAGATTTTGCATCCCAGTGCTGAAGTAAGCGTGGACAGGAGCTCCTCATTAAACTAATAAGCTTCCCCGGTATATGTTCTCGCCAGAATGCTCTTTCTATGATAAGAAATGAGCTCACCGAACCTGGAAAAAGCAGTCAGGAGATAATTATATTCGATCTGTGATCCAGGGTAATTGTCACATTTACATAGCAAAGGATAACACGGTGCATGGCCCCAGTTTTAAAGTATGGCATGTGAGTGAAACAAGATACCAATGAACAACACACCCTTTTTGAATTTTTTAAGCCCTAAAAGCGTTACATCTCTAGCAGACGTTGAAGATATTATTTTCCTCTTTTCTCTCCAGCCAGTGCACTCTCGTGTGTGCCGCTGTCTCCCCAGCAGGGAGCATGACGGATAGCGATGGTGATTGGGCCGGCCCTGAGCTTTAACGTGTCCGTGCAGTTAATTGAATTCGCGGGGAAACCTCT